>NW_018021397.1:2072-4469 GCF_002006095.1 Pseudomyrmex gracilis | reverse complement strand
AAAGCATGAAATATCAGTTTCAAAAGCAAAAAAAAAGGAAATGTAATTCAAATGAGTCTTTTAAAGAAAGATTCAAATCAAGTAATAAAACTTATCAAATTTTTAAAAGAAAAAACATTCAGGTATGTCTTAATTGATATAATTTGAAATGTAATATTTACAATACATAATTTTTTATATATTAATATATTATAAAAACAATAATTACAGAGTAGCGAATCACGAATTGATGATGCTTTTAGCAAAATAAAGTCCTTTAAAGGTAAAAAATTTACAAATAAATAAATAACAATTAAATATATAACATATAAAAAAACAAATATACAATAAAAAATATAACAAATTATAATAAATATATAACAATTAAAAACAATGTTTCCAGAGGGCGGACAGACTGCAGATAGAATAACATTATCAATTATGTACATGATTGCTGTCGATAAGCTTCCACTTTCTACTGTAGAGGCGAGAGGATTCCAAACTCTCATGAAAACTATAGTTCCTTTATATTATATTCCGAGTAGAAAAACTATTACGAACATAATGGAATCAAGATATCAAATAATGAAAGAACAATTTAAAGAGAAAATTAAAGAAGCATCATCATATACTTTAACATGTGATAACTAGTCCGATGTTTCTAATCAGAATTATCTTGGTGTCACAATTCATTATTTAGAAGCTGATGGTGAAATGAAATATAGTTGTTTGGGAGTTTTTCCATTGGATAAAAATCATACCAGTGATTACTTACACGACTCTTTACTACAAGTTATGGAAGATTTTCACGTGAACTTGAATAAAATCATGGCTGTCATTAGTGATAGTGTAGCAAATATTAAAAGCGCAGTTAATAAATTAGTTGGAAATAGTAAACAATTAGCATGTTTTGCGCATATTTTATCTCATTTGGTGCCAAACGCATTACAGTCTATCCAATCTGCCATGGAAATTATAACTAAGGTTAAAAAAATTGTGAGTCTCACCAGACACAGTATTGTCGCATCCGATAAATTAAAAAGATTACAGAAACGTGATGGAAAAACTGATGATACAGTATTGAAGTTTATCCAAGATGTTGAAACGCGATGGAATACAACTTACTACATGTTAGAACGTTTTTTGGCACTAGAGGATTATGTTTATCCAGTAATAGCCAAATGTACTAATATGCCAGATATGCTTTCAAGAACTGAAATTTTGGTTCTAAAGGATTTGGTAGCATTGATGAAACCTTGCAAGTGTAATTACCGAGATAAGCGGGGAAAACTATCCCACTTGTAGTATCATAATTCCAATTATTCACTGTATGACAGCAGCTGTTATTAATTGCGTGACTACTACAGAAATTGGGAACAAATTTAAAGAAAACTTGCTTAATCAAATCAACAAAAAATTTCAGTATCTGGAATCGACTCGAATTCTAGCAATCTCGACAATTTTAGATCCTCGGTTTAAAAGATTGCATTTCAAAAGTGCTTTAGCAGCTTCCCAAGCAATTCAAGATATTGACAATCAGTTGAGAAAGATCTCCAACCAGTCATATAAAAATATAGAAAAAGAAAACAATCAAGATGCTAATAATGCAAAGAGTTCAACTTCTCATTTGTGGCATTTTCATGATAATCTTGTGATAAAAAATAGAGAGATGACTGGTACAGATGAAAGTTTAAATTTGGAATTAAAACAATATTTGCATCAGCCAGTAATCAAACGTTTAGAGAATGTTTTCAACTACTGGACATCATTAAAGCATGCATTTCCAATATTGTCCAAATTAGCATTGCAATATCTGAGCATTATTTCAACTTCAGTACCATGCGGACGTTTATTTTCACACGCTGGAAATGTGAAAACTGATAATCGTAGCCGTCTTACTGGTGAGCATCTGAACATGCTATTGTTTTTGAGCAGTCTGTCAAAAGAAGAATGGGGACTTACATAAAAATATTGTTTTATTTGTCTTTGCCTTGTAACTTTACTTGCATGTCTTTCTTTCACCAATTTTTATTTCATTTTTATGCATGTAATTGCACACTAATTATAAAAGATATTTATATGCTTGTGTAAAATGTTTAGATAAAATGAATAGATGTGTGTATAGTTATATATGCATTACTTCCAATTAAACAGAATTTCCATCTTGAACTATTTTCTTAAAAACATTTCTTTACTCATACAGTGCTACTTTAATCCATTACACTTTGTCTAGATTTATAAGGTGTGGTTTGTTGAAAACATGTATATTTTACAAATCATAAACAGCAATAATAATTTCTGAAAATTATTTATAGTAACAACATCTGCAAAGTGTACCGCAGCTTTTTGGAAACCTGATCTAATGGGAAATTTTTTATCAAAGAAAGAGAGATAAAGAAATAAAAATTATATATTTAT
>NW_018021397.1:0-1857 GCF_002006095.1 Pseudomyrmex gracilis | reverse complement strand
AAAAGTAAAACTCTTATTTGTCGAGTGTCCAATAGCCATTTATTTTTTATCTCTATTTTTTATTTATTATTGTTTTTATTATAGTAAGCTTTACTGTTCCAATCCGCTATTTTTTTTATATCGAGATACGTTTTATCAAAAAAGCGTTTTTAAAAAAATAACCGATTCATCGATAGTTTTTGTAAATAATGGATTAATCAGCATCGATATATTCAAACGTCGATTAATTTAGCATCGATCTTTTTTTTATACATCGCCCATCCCTAGACCGAAGCGCCGAGCGCACACGTACACGGCTGCTCGCCTGTGTGCGTATCCCCTCCACGCGCTGCTGCTTGCTGTAAGCGTGGCCGAGTTGGCATCTCTGGGCGGCAGGATCAGCAGGCCGCGAAATTTGAACGCTCGCAGTGTCTATTATTTTATGATACAGAAGCATAAGCAAAAGTAGCGAGCGAGGCGGAATAGCAATTCGTGAGATACAGCAACGATTCAAGCATCGGGTTCTTGAAAGCAGCCGGATGGCTGGAACACAGCACATCTCGGCGTAGCCCGGCTCGTCGATGGTTTGTTCCGCCGTTCCGCCTGTTCCGCTAGACTAATTCGTTGATCGTCGTGTTCTCTTAGAATGCGCTGACGTTCCGCTGTGGCCTCTGCATGCAGTCACCTACCCTTGCTCTCAGCGTGACCTTGACCTAGTCAGAAATCGACGTCGATCAACCGTAGATCGACTAGTATAATCGACGTCGAATCGACGTAGATTCGACAAGGTATTTCTGACTGGGGAGGCGAGACTTCGCATCTCCGTTCCTTTCTCTCTCTCTCGTTCGGGCACCGCATGATGTCCTTGGCAAAAAGTCCCACAAAGATCCTCAGGACGCCGAAATTACATACAAGCAAAAAAAATAAAAATAAAACGCTATTCTACGCGGACGCATGCAAGCCCTGAAAAATCTTGGCGCTTATTTTTCAGCTCGTTTTCCCGGGCTTCCGCGAAATCTTTTAACTTTCGTGACGGGGAAAGAGCGGCGCGAATACCACGTCAAAATATATATATACAGGGTGAGTCATCTGAATCTATCACCTCCAATAACTCGTTTGTGTGGCCAGGAATCGAAAAAAGTTTCATATAAAAGTTGTAGGGTTTCGAGAGGGAACCAAAATGGCGTACCTTTCAACTTTTGATTTTGACCAAAAGTAGGTTACTTCAACCGGAAGTGGTTTTTTTTTTAAATGGAAACCACCCTTTTTGACACCGGAAAATGAAAAAGCGGAAAATTTTACGTTCAGATATAACCTTGGCTGTTTTAAAATTTTTAAGATGGCGAACGAAGATGGCGGACAAAAATTTTAGTCACCCGATTTGCACCAAATTAAGTTTACGAGGGTTTTTGGGGTTGCTGATCACGAATCTGAAGTCAGATTTGCAAAATTCAAAATGGCGGATCCAAGATGGCGGACCAAGATGGCGGACAAAATTTTTAGACAAAAATTAATAGAAATTACTACTCTTAGCACTACCCAGGAACAACGGCGTGGACGTGGTAGTTTTTTGTTCCCTTTGGGGTGCTTTATTTACGTGAGTCCCCTTGCCTCTCACTATCGGAGTGCTTTATTTAGTTAATTTGTAACTTCAAACAGTTAATTCGCTAAGTAGTACACTTAGTGTACTACTTACCCAGAAAGCACACAACATCCATTGGACGTCCAAATTTGGGTTTTATTTAGTCCAAACGTCCATGAACATTATATGTATGTTTTAAAAATGTACATTATTGGACGTACTAAGTATATTTACATTTAGATGTTGTAAAAATGTCCACATTATAGCTGTTTTATTTTGACATGCAACGCAATATT
>NW_018021396.1:0-48783 GCF_002006095.1 Pseudomyrmex gracilis | reverse complement strand
TAGCATACGTATCGACAACTCGCTCGTGGACATCGCTACGTAGTTGCCAATGTGCACCACCCATGGACATGCGCTAGCTTACGGGCCGGAATAATGGTACCCAAAAACTCTTATGGGCCTGGCCGCTCTCAGGCTTCTCTCTGGTAGCGGTAATGGGAGCTTTCCAGTTAGATTAGGTTTGGTTTGGTACAGACGGCGTCAAAAATTCGCGGAGTTGGCGCGGGGATCGGAGAGCAAGCGAGGCGGTTGCTCGTAGCGCCAGCGAGCGCCGTACGAACTAAATAGTAGCAATTGGTTGTTCGCAACTACGTCGTGTCGATAATGTAACTATTCTTTTTTTCAATTTTCTTCTCAAAACGTATTGGCCATCTAACGTTAACAAATAACATGTATGTGTATATATGTGTGTAGTAAATAAAATTATAATGTCTCCGGTATATAGAAAAAACGTACATTGTAAGTCTCGTTTAAAAAATTATATACTATTATATATAGCCATTAAATAAACAATTATATTAGATTATTATTATATTATATTATAGTGCAGTCAGTTCAGGTAAAAAGAACAGACCTAATGAGGTGAAAATGGTTGCGTTCAGACAACTCAACAGTTGCACAACGGTTGAGAGATAATCACTTCTGATTGGATCATACTTTTGGAACCGCAGCAGATTTTGAAGAATAGTCCTATCATAAGTGATGATCTCTCAACCGTTGAGTTGTCTGAACGCACCCAATGTCTCGTCGCCAGTTGCAACTACTAGGGAAAAAGTATTATTTTACGCGCTGCGGTTGCCAGTTGCTGTTGACAAAAAGTTAAAAGTTGACCAACTCTCTTTTAGCAACCACAACGACAAAGCGCAACCAGAAATAATATTTTTCTTTTCGTAATTGCTACCTTTCGCAACTGGCAATGGGACATTTTCAACTCACTGTAAAATGACCCTAAGAGTTAAAAGTTGCGTCGTCCCGTCTGTTTCTATAATAACGTTTACTTCTTCAACTTATAATCTTCTAATATCGCGAAGTTATTCGCTGAATCAGTTCACCTCTTCCGTCTACTCCTCTGGTAGCGGAACTCTTGTAACTTTCTGCGATTCCGTTAACAAATTTGAAATTTATCCCGTGGCGACCGACTTTCTTGCTTGAACTTTCAGTGAAAAATGGTCACATCTCTCACATTGATCGTAGAAAAATGAATAAAATTGTGCGCACAAAGATCTTTGAACTTTTACTGTAAAATTAAAATAACGAAATTCCAAAAAAAGTTATTTAAAAAATATAAATGTAATCAAAGTTTTAAAAGATGTTTTGTCCACATCCTTTCTGTCGTCTCAATGAACTTGGGGCAATTCTCTGATTGGTCAAACACCGCGCATCTCGGGAATAATACACTTTATACGGTTTGTATTCTTACATCATGCTCTCACGTACGCGTCTCTCTCTCCGTCGCTCGGAAGTATGACCGCCCTGATATTTGGAATCGGCGTAGGACTGTTTATCATCTTGAGCTTGTGGGTGCTGGCCGCGTTGATATTTGTGATATCGCTGCGCGTTGAGAAGAAGATCGGTGTGATCGCTATACTGCTCGTGAGCGCGATCACGATCATTTTGATCTGCGTGCCGCGTGCATCCGAAAAGTCCGTTCCTTCTGAGAGCAAGGTAAGCGGCAGTTTCTTTTTGTAACTCTCTGACGCGATGCATTTATTTATAGAATTTATTTATATATTCTCTCTCTCTCTCTCTTGACGTAGCGCACACAAAAAATGACACAGGGTTTAACAGATTCTGGTCTTATATTTTTGACACTTCCGAGCGTTACGATCAAGTTAACAGTCTTGTTACTTTGCAAGTCGCACAATACATAAAAAAATACAAATATTGACATAATAGTTCGACTAAAGCGTGACTCGCGCTAAAAGTTTAGCTTTTCACTTTTGTGGAAAGATATTTTTCACGCGTTTATACAGGAATTGTTTGTGATGACATTTTGTAAACTGCAAATTTGTCAGTGAAAACTGTTTTGTTCTATCGATTTGAAATTTGAAAAAAAATTGTTACGGAGCAGTAAAAATAGTGTAACATAGTGAGCACAGTAGTTTACATTGCAAGAATATAAAAAATAGATTTTTGTTCTTGATGATTGACAAGTTTTTTTGTGCCTTACAGGTGTATGATCGGCTTTTTCTTTGGCGCATACTACTCCTGGTGTTGCTAATCATCTCCTCCTTAGTTTCCCTTGTAGGATATATTAAATTTGGTTTGCTGGAACCTATTAGGCCAGTCAGAAGATCCAGCTGGGTGTTATAATTTCATCTGCTTTGGTAGGTTTGATATTTTTATTTGAGTAAGTGTAACAATAAAGATACTGTATAAACTCAAAGAGATTTATATTGTAACTTTTATGTTTAACGATAAAAAAATTATTTCTCTTTAATATAATTTATAATGCAACATTTGTTTTTATACAGGTACCTTTGTGCTCCTTTCTGACGAGCATGAAGATCTGTATTGTGTGCAAGACTTGCTTTACAAATATGTAATGCTTATTATTGTACACATATATAAATAGTTAATTTTCTAAATTTACCGTAACATTTCAAAAAAAAAAAAAAAGGGACAATGTTGTGCGGCATAAGAAATTGCATAACATCTGGGATAAGGTGTATTTCGTTATTTCGTCAAAGTAATAAGCGGTATGAGATAAACAACAATAGTGAGTTTGTAAACAAAGTAATGAATGGCACAGTACCGGTCATAGTTAATTTTCATGCGGATTGGTGCGATCCGTGTAAAATATTAACACCCAAGCTAATTGAACTCATAGAACCTATGGAGAAAGTAGATCTGGCCATAGTCGATGTGGAAGAAAATCCAGAATTAGTGCATGTTTTTGAGGTGAAAGCTGTACCTGCGGTAATAGCAATTTCAAACGGCCTAGTTGTAGATAAGTTCATTGGTTTAGTCAATAACGAGATGATAGAGAATCTAATACAGAAGCTAACGCACGAAGGACCAATAAATACAGAAAATGAGAACACCAAGACGTAGTTGTGGTAAAGCACAATGGTAACTTTCTATAATATACGTGTAATCACCTCATGCTTCCATTTTCTCTATAGACTATTTTCATATGTGTAGAGAAAATGTCAATTTCAAGTTCACTCCGTCTGTGACTCAAGGCCTTTTTTATCTAATCAATATCAGATAAACGTTGTATAGAGAAAAATTTTTAGATATATTTATGTTGTGAAACGTTGTATGTATTATATATATATACATAATATTATATATACATATATATATACATATATATATATATATATATATATATAAATATATATATATTATATAGAGAGTGTGTGTAGATATAAAACTCTTAATGCAATATAAAAATCTATGCACTGCTCTCTACTTACTGTGTTAAATCTAATATATTATATCGAAATAACAATACTCTATAATATGCAGAGCTTATTCGATAACTCTAATTCTCGAATCGACCAAACTTAGATATTAAAGTAGCGGTTTCTTCTTAAGACATTGAAAATGTTCCATAGAATATTCTCTGCTATAGAAATGATATTATTATGTGAAGAAATTAAAAAAAAAAAAAAAAAATCTATACGACAGTTCTCATAGAATCTGTGAACTCACGCGATATCTTTTTAAATACGAATTATTTTGTCAATAGTTTCGAGATGCTTGTATATTTATTTAACACTTATATATTCGATATGTACAATTAACAAAAATTACTTGAAGTTCGATTTATATGCGATAATAAATTTTTTTTTATGTATTTTTGCGTTGTATTGTATGGATATATATGTGTGCGCGCGATGGTATTTTTTTAAAATACGTATTTTATATGTGTATATATACATATATATGTATATTTTCCTAATATATTAACTTTTAACTTTCTTTAAGAGTAATAAAATGTAAATGTTTTAGTGCCTAATTTCTTTTTTGTACATCTGTTGAATTGTACAGTTTATAATTTCAATCTGTTTACACGCGCGAGCCTAAAGAATAAATTACCTCATTGACTACTTAACTTGCGAATTACGTATTTTTTCGTGGCAGTAAAGCCAAGATAAAATCATTTATCTAATCTGATTTTGAATTTTTCGTTTATTGTTGAACGTAAAACAAATTCGCGTACAATCAGTATATGAAAGTACTGCTCATTAAAGATAATATAGTAGGCCAGAGATATAATAAAGATTATTAATCCACGTGTATATCTATATAGTATATATATATATTATAACTTTCTGTGATAAAAGAGCACCCACCCGCGTCTTTCGGCAGCAAGCAATACGTGAATGTGTTACCAACAATTAAAAGACTAGCTATAATCTTTTTTTTTTTTTTTTTGTCATCAGTCAGGTGTTTATCAAGACACCATGATAAGGCAATGCTGTGAATCCGTAGTCACTTGCAAAAACCTATTTTTCTTCTTTTTAGTTGCCATATACACATTACGCACAATGACGATCTAATAATAAATTTCGAATTTACAGAATTTTTGCAAGCAACCATGTGTAGGTATGTGTGTATATTGTTTTTTTCTTCTCTTATTACTTAAATTTAAATAATTAGTATAATACGTCTTCCGAATCACTTCGCAACACATTTGTCGTAAAACATAAAACAAAAATTAGTTTACAAGAATTATGTACAAACTAGAGAAAAAAAGAAAAACTAGAAAAACAAATTATTTGTAATTCTCTTTCGAAAATAACAAACGTGTAATTTTATCAAATCAAAACATTTATATATATGTATGTATATTCGTCAGTGCATTTACACGTGATTTCCGCGTGAACACTTAACACGTCGTCTAACACAAGATGTATATCCCGTAGATGTAAACGCAATGTCGGCTTAGCGGTCTTACCTGTCGTACAAGTATAATAATGTCAAGTGTGAGTTTATCGAGGAGCTTTTTTCTTTTTTGTCTTTTTTTTTTTTTTTTTTTATACACGGTGGCGCGCGGGAAATGTATTGTAAAGAGGGAGGGAGATAATACCGCTATTTCAGTACACACACGGAGATATGTTCCTGTAACGAGGCGATCTTTTCCATGGCCCCGCGAGATTTTATACAGACTCAGGTAGAATAAAAATTTCTGGACGCTTCTCGAGGTCTGCAGTAAGTGTGTTGCGCGATGTGTATTTACAATTTTACCTATCTACATTGGTTTTTTTTTTTTTGTTTTTTTTTAGTTTAAAAAAAGAGAATTATAACAAAATGTAGAAAAACGAATGACAATTTATGTACAAATTTCTCTGTCGATGCCACTTGTTGTTGTACCGATTACGTACTTTGTTGTACCCATCGCGTGTCATCTATAATACAACGATAGTATATATATGTATATAAGAGATATATCTTCTCTCGTCTTTTATATATATATACATATACATATACATATATATATATATATATATATATATATATGTATATATGTATATATATATATATATAATGTATAATACACAAGTATATAATTCATAAATAGTATGCTTTATATTACTACACGATTCGTTTCTTCTCTGGTTTTTTTTTTGTTTTTGTTTTTTCAATCAACCGCCAAAAAAATATACGTACCACATTTACGTTACATGCTACTTGGAAGAGAGAAACGCGTCCGTACGCGCTGCGTTTCTCCTGTTATAATCCGTAGTAAATAATCTAGATACATCGGGCAACAAGTAACATCTGTTTATCTCTGCAAATAACATCGTATTATAATACACAATGTATAATACAACATGATACAATTCGGTTTTCGGAGTAACATGGCGCTTGGCGTTCTCTGCCTTCTTCATGCGACTCACGAGAGAAGTAACAATAATATATATATATGTATGTATGTATATATATATATATATATGTATGTATCTGCGATAGTTACACGATGACAAAATATGCGTTTATCCTTCTTTCTATACAGGCTTTACAACTCTCGATTTGTTTCAACGTGTTGGCGTTTCGTCTGGGAACATTCGAAGAGTACAAAAACAGTGAACTCTATACTATACTGTTTTTTTTTTTTTTTTTCAAGGCTCTGATGAAACAATAGCGAGAAAAAGACAGAATAAATTGAGACTGAAAAGAGTTTTCTGTCTTGTGTGTGTGAGTGTGTGTGTGTCTTTGTACTATCTATAATCTATACAGCAGGTATTAAAAACATGGGAAAAATCTATTCGATGCAATATATAGCAACTTATTTCTCTTAAATTGGTGGTCGAGTCTCTAGAGTCTAAACCGTCTAAAGCGTGAGGACATTCTAGTATAAAAGTTCACTGGAGTGAAAAACTTTAACAGTTTAAGGCTCCCGGACGCTCGCCGCAGCAATTTTGAATAATCAATCATGTTAGAAGTGAGGAAATGTAACGCTTAAGAGATGGCTGTAATTTTAGGTAAATAAAAAAGAAGAATTTTCTTGCGTGAAGCTACATTTTCGAAGAAATTCACAGAGAAAATTTATACTGTTCGTTCATCATCCAAGATAGCTACAGCGAGTATCCAGAAAGAGCTGTAATGGGGATAAAAGTGCGAAAACCCGAACATCTAACTTCGATGATGATAAATTCCATTGAATTGTATTCGACGAAACATCCAACCCATAAAAATAAAGCGATTGATAAAAAATGGGGGCAACAACGTACAAAGACACTAAGAGTTTGTAAAAGACAATTTTACAAGAGAAAAATGGAACGTATTGATATCTCAAATAAAGAGCATCAATTGAAAACGAGTTGTGACAATAACATATTTACGTGATTCAGCATGTCGTTGATCCGAATCTTCTTAAGTTAGTCCGCTTAATGGCGAGTATTGACTTCATGAAAGTAGGAAACTAGCGTTCGATATTATTAATGCATAGATTTGTTTTTTTTTTTTGTTTTTTTTTTGTTTTTTGTTAGAAATTAACTCTACGTCTCTCTCGTTGATGGGTACGCGCTATCGCGTGTTTGCGGGTCGAGGAAAAAGCGTATAAAAGCTATATTAACGTTTCTGTGCTGCTTTCGGGAATATGCTAAACTTCCGCTCCCAAATCCCGCACGCCTTGCTCAGCTATCGGCACGTATTTGTCCTCGATCTTGACGAGCAGAATGACTTTGTCGACGTGCGAACGTCGATTTGGATCGCGATGGTTCGGCGACCAACGATGAACCACGCAACCCTCCATACCTCTCTCCGGCACCCAATGTTGCCAGCCGGAACGACCGCCTTGCTGTCTCATTCTCTCGTCCGGCCAAATCACGTCTATGCGTCGACCAAGATTGATCGCGTCATATACCTGATTAGGATCCATTATCTGTTAGAAACAAAAAGAAAATCAAAACGATCCATTTTGTGGATTCAAACGTGATAACAATTGTCAACTACTTTCTTCGTGTACCGGATCAGAACGCACAATAATTGATTTGCATCTGAGTCTAGTTTTATAAACGCGCATTTTACACATTGCGATACTTACGCGAACTCTCTGATAAACTTCCTCTTTGCTCGTTTCACTCTTCGTTTCCGTTTTCTCGCTGTTACTGAGCAATCCGGCTAAACTGGCGAGTGTCGAGCTGGTTGGTTTCATCGCGGAGACGAACGAGCCTCTGTTACCGCTGAAGGAGCCTGCGTTGGCACGGCCAAGAGAACCTCGACCGGTCGAACCGCCTAGTTGACAGCCAGACTCCATGGATTGCGAGCCAGAAGTATTGTGACCCGATTGAGCATAGCCTAAGGATTATTCATAGAAAATATAAAATACGAACGTAAACCAATGAAAGATATCAATACACATAAATACAAAAAATACCAGTTTGTATGTTGTAAGTGGTCATTGCGTATACACCGTCATTTCCAAAGCCTCCGTCGTCTTGAGAGCCAGTGCCGCCCGAGGAACAACCTTGACCACACTTTGTTCTTATTCTAAAATCAAGCGCGTGTTAAATTATCACTTCAATTTCAATTAAAAATTTAAATTATTTGATGGGTCACAGTTTCAAAGCGCGCACCTGCACAACAGTTTCAACACGGTGCTCTTTATCGTGCTGAAAGTCAACGATCCTCCGATTATCGAACATAATTGTTCGTTAGTCTCGGCGTAGCTGGTCGTTAACGGAGAGACGTAAATCGGATATCCGATCGGTTGGTCGCAGGAGCTGTTGATTATATTTCTCAAAGCCTGTTTGGCGTTCTGTATCGAACCGCGTTCCGGATTTCTATTTCTCAGATAGACCAGCTCCTGCTGCTGGCCAGCCCAGAGACCGCGAACGCATTCGCGGTTCATTTTTATCACACGGAAGCTTAAGTAACGTTTGTTAAGCATTATCACCTTGTATTCATCTATATCTTCGGCAAGTACGTGCCTGAAAATTTCGACAACGTCACGCACATGTCTGATTGAAATATTTCTGATAGCAGTCATAAAACAGAGGACTATAACGCAAACCTGAAGGCCAGGAGACTAGGTGCACCGCTCAAGACGGCATTTCTCCAACGTGGATCTGCTTCGTGACTGATGACGAGGTTCTGATCGTGATTTTCAATGGCCTCGAACAGCGCTGGCGATTCGGCGTATTGCTCCGGACTCATAAAATGATCTTGATGCAACTTCAGGGCCATTCTTATACCCTTCGCGACCACGGTGCGCAACAAATCGACATCGCGCAGCACCCACTCGTCACGGGGTGACGTTATTCGAAAATCCCCTGTATAATTACAAATTATGAACATATACATATATTTCAAAATTGAATCAATCTAGCTTTTAATCACAGCTTTAATCAGAGTTTTGTTGCAAATTTAAAATTTGAGAGAGTAGACGTTTTAACAAAATAACAAAAATTATTATCAAGCGTATCGGTACCTTTAAATAACGCGTGTAGTCCGTAAAGAAAAAATTCAACACTCAACAGCGAGTTATGAGATGCGGCGCCCAACACTCGTCTTCCCAACAGACTCAATGAGAGACATAGAGACACAAATAGCGAATCTCGCGATCTATCCAACGACTGAAAAACACATTGAAATGTGAGATATATCTCGAAGATATATTGTGAAGTTTCCACAAAAATATATCCGTCATCTTAGCACCTAATTTTTTTTAGTGGTTTTTGTTTCATTCACATAAAACCTAAATTTTTTTTCTCTCTATTAGCGTATGGACGTTGATGTGACAATTTGAAGTTTTTTTTCTTAAGTATTAAGATGACGAGATAACGTATGAGGGTTGCTAATATATCACCTTATCTTGTTTACCAACGCAATATTGTATCCAGTCAAGATAAACATTGCAGAAACTGCTCCGCGTGATACCGCAAGCGCGAAAATCAAAGTCCAAGTCGATATTCGCATTAAAGATGGGATCGAGATCGACGAAGTTCTTCTCGAGCGTCGGCTTCAGCGCGTCGACAATGTCCGGGTTCTCCAGCCACTGCTTCAGTTTGGGCGACTTTGCGGTATAAAATACAATACTCTTGATGTAGTAAGTAATGAGCATTTTACGAAACTCGAACACCTGTAGCATAGAAACCGCCGAATTGTCAGAGATCGAATAACCTTCGAGCACGTATTTGGCACTCGTGACTTCCCAGGCGAGCCAGCGTTGACTGAAGGCCGCGTTTACGCTAAGTACATTCGACAAATGACCCATTTCGCAGCAACAGCAATCGTTGTCTTCCTCTATACCCTCGGAAATTGCTTCCACCTGAATAAACAAGCAAAAAACAAAAATAATTATCGTCAAAGTTCTCTAAGAGAAAAAAAAAACAAGATGCAGCGCAGCTCGTACCTCTCTTTGCTGGCAATACGTTCCTCGAAACTCGAGACCTCTCAGCTGGAACGTCACTAATCCGTTGCCCAGCTGAACGACGTGCACCAGGCAGTTTAAATAATCGGATGCGAGTAGAAAACAGTCTCCTTGCTCGACGTTGCCCCATCGACCAAGCGCGAGATCACCATACAAACTGTGCTGAAGAGATCGTGTGAGTTGTTCGTAAAATATTGAGTTGAGATTGTTGTCGTCGCCGCCTAGATTGCGCTCTAGATGCGAGGACATGCGCGTGTTTGAGGTGTCGACTCTTCGGGTCTTGTATTCTCTTTCCCAAAACTTGACAGGCCGTACGTAAGACGAGATGAATATCGCGCTTCCCAACAAAGGATTCAACGGCGTGCTGAGCATCGCCGAAATGCCGGCCTGGAGAAAGAGCATCGCCGAGTGCGGCACTGAGAATGGTTGTGCGAAAGCGTGAAACGCGCTGCCCCAGGTGATCTGCCAGGGCGCGATGTACGTGACGACAAAGCGAATCTTGAGTAACAGTTCGTAGATCTTGGCGAACGCGATTCCCGTGACGAAGTAGTCTATCAGGAAAGTCTCGCTCAGCTCACTAAAGTCCATCTGGAAGAAGAGCACCGCGAAGACAAGGACGAGGTAGCGAGTGGACGGGTCCGAGTAGGCTGATCTGAGGGATTTGATGCCGCACACGGTGATGATGAGCGCGCCTACGCTCGCGCCGAACTTGTTGGCGATCTTCGGCGAGTATTCGGTTAGCGCGCCTAGAAAGACGACCGGATAGAGCACGTTACGTTCGAGAAAGCACAGATACACGTAGGCCTTCTCGAACCACATGATTTTTACCGGTTCGCGCACCTCAAATAGCTCGTGTTCGTGGCTACGCAACACCGGTCTCGACAGGCACAGCCACGGCCACTGCTTGCGCAGCTGCGGCACAATGTAGTGCAGAACAAAACCCAGACAACTGACGATGCTCCACAGCACTGGATTGAGCTCCGGTTGCAAGGCGGTGAACACCGTTGTACGATGAATTCCGAACGACAAAGTACCGATCACGGCGCACACTATCACGTCGTTTTTTAATCTCGCGTTCACGGTCGAACGGAGCTTCTCCGGCAACGGATCTAACAAGTCGGTCTCCAATATCTGTTCGCGCACTTTGATCTTCACGGCCTTCTTGTTTCTCACGGAAGACGACTTGGTCTTGGAGCTCGCGGTGTCGTGTTGCAACGACACGTTCTCAACTTTCTTTCTGACGGATGATGACTTGTTCTTGGAGCTTGCCGCTGCTGCTGCGTTGTCGTGCTGCGACGTTGTGTTCTCGATTATTCTCGCCTCTTGCTCTTCCTCCGCGCATCTGTCTCCAATCTCCGGTGGCCAAAGATTCGCTTTGAGAATGTCCCATATTACGGTAGGATCGGAAGACGATCGGCTCAAGTGGTAGGATATCGCGACGAGCATGCCGAGAAATATAGAAAAGAGGATGTGTTGCGAGGACTTGGGTTCGAGCAGGGCGCCGTACGCGAATCCGTAAAGAAGAAGAACGGCGACCACGCTGCGACAAAGGCAGTATAACGACGACACCAGACCGGTTGTCGCGGTGCCGCCAAACAGATGAATGTCCAAGTGTTCGCAAATGTACATGAGAAACGTATTTATCTGGGGAAACAATCCCAAAGAGAACATAATCGGAAAGCACAGGAGAAATATTAACAAAATGTTTCGCACTTGCATTACAACGTCGTAATCGGCTACGCGCAAGCCGTAAATCCGAAAGTCGGACGATTTGAAGTTCTTCAATGCTTCGTTGATGATGAGAATCAGGCTCGAGCACAGGATGTAGTACGCCGGCCTGGAGAACACGATGATGCGATTGAAACCGTGAGTGGGCGACGCGGCATCGGGTTGAACCGATTTCAGCAACGTGTACTGACACCCGGCTGTTACGAAACAAAACATAAATGCAAATATATCTCGATAGAAACCCTGTTGGAGTAGCAAGAGACCCAATCCCGCGACTACGCTCGCCAACAGCGTCGAGATAACGGACTCGAACACGGTTAAGTTGCGATCGAGCAAGGCCATCAGCGCGAGACGATCCAAGCTCACTTTGATGTACGGCAGCTTGCCGATCTTCCACTTGTAATAGGGTTTACTCCGCGAATGACCGGCGTTCAACCAATCCAATCTGCGCGCAAAGCTACCGACGAAGCCGTTCCACGATATATGACTGGTGTCTATGTCAGGTTCTTGTTGATTTCTACGCAACGTTAGCATGCGGTTGTTGGTCTCCGCTTCGTACTGGGTCAGATCTTCGATCATACTCTGCAGAGCTTGTCTGCGAAGTCTATTCGTCCGATGTATGGGATACGAGGTTAAAACTGCTTGATTGTTCTGTTCACGTTCCGAATTTTCGCCGAGTGTACATTGATTCGAGCTGCCGGTGTTCGACGAGATCAAATTTGACGGTGGTGAGTTCTGTGTTTTGGTTTGATTGCTCGTGGGACTCGACAGTACTGGCGACAGCACCGGTGGCGTGTCGATTATTACCGTCAACCCGGCTGAGTTGATCGACAGACTGCTATAGCTGTTATTCAATGAGTCGGCCAATCTCCAGTTCGTGTCGAGCTGCTGACGCAATAGAAAGTTCATCAGTTCGTGCGGATGTATCTGCGAATCGTAAGGATGTATCTGGGTCGTCGTCGTTGTAGTCGCTATCGTTGTCGCTGTCGTCGTAACTGTCGTCGTCGTCGTTGCCGTTGCCGTCACTGTCGCCGCTGTTGTCATCATCGTCGTCGCTGCCGTCGTTGTCGCAGCCGCAGTCGCCGCAGCCACCGCCGCCGCCGCTGCGTCCACGGCTTTTTCGTTAAGCGCTAGCACACGACCGAAATCGTCCCGAATGTAGTTTACCGCTTCCTCCGTTGCGCCGCTCTGATTGGTAACGCGACAATCGGCGGCTGTGCCGCTCATAATACTCGAAATCAGCGCAGTCCACGGATTGACAATCGGATATCGCACCGTCGCATTGTCGTGGATGTCACATGGCCGTATTGTCGTGGCAACCGCGACATTGTTGCCAACGTTGTTGCGCTGTCCGCCGTGTCTTCTGTTGGCCTTCAATCGTCCGCACCTAGTGCGACTATTTCGGTTTTCGGTGCTGCGGTTTAATTGAACTTCGGACGAAGCGACATTTGACTGGCCTGGCAGTTCTCGACCGGAATTGTTGAGTAACGCGGCGAGCGACGGAACCGGCGGATTCGGCAACAACGTGCTCAACTCGTTATTCGAACCACTCGTCTGTTCAATTTTGTCACTTCGTCTCCTAGCTCTCTCCCGTCGCACTTCGAAGTAACGCTTGAGATTTTCACGCTGCTGCTCGGCACTCAGTGAGGCAATATTGTCATCCGGGGTATCCGATGCTGCGGGTTTTGGACGGCTTTGTTTGGGAATCGCTCCTTGGAGGCGTTTGGTAGTGTTGTCCTCCGGTTGTGGCAGCAACTTTCGCTTCACCTCGTTCTCGATGCTGAGGGTCGTTGTACTCGACGATCCCGAATCGGGATCTTTGGTGTGAAGATCTATTCAAACCAGCATACGGATCATGTATTTAAATTTTGATTTTATAACTTGTCATCGGTGCTATACATGAGATATTGAATCGTATTACGTTCACGAATATAGAATCATGCGCAAAGCCACATAAAGCACTGCCAAGTGCAAGATATAATATGACTTTCAAGTGTCGCGTGAAAATATTCAGAGAAGCTTTCATTTGATTTAAAAAAAAAAAAAAAAGTGTCTGCTCAATGTGCAATTAGAGATGTAGACTTTATCTCTGTAGTGCGTCCAACTTACAATCTGTACTAGCCGTCTGTAGGCTTTCTGACGTATCCGTATCATCAGAGTGAGTGAAAGTCCAAAATACTGGTAGCAAGAATTAGAGAAACATAACAGTATACATAAGCTTGCACACACAACACACACAGCGACAAATAAATTGGAAAAAAATCAGATCTCTTGTTTGTTTTTTTACCTAGTATAAGAGCACGAGTCTCTTATATAAACTGAAAGCTATTGTTATTCTTACTCGTTCTCAGATCCAACGGACAGTCTCCGTTTTCCGAGCAGCCGAACAGCCAATCTATCCCGACCACGCTTCCCGAGTTGGGCGGATCTTCCATATTTCCGCCTTTGTCCAGTCGTGTTTCCTTGCTTCTCTCCCCGTCCGAGAATTCGTGACTGCTCTGACTCGCGTTGCTGTATTTTCTTTTCACCCCGCATTTCGACTCTTCGAGCATGTCGAGCAAGGCAACTCGGGAATTCGCTGAGTTGTTATCCATCCCGTTGTCGTCGTTAAATCTCAAATATAACACGCATGGTATAAACTTCACAAACAAAAATCGCGCCAAAAATTTGTTTTGTTAAATTATAATTTTGTTTTCAATCTCAAGATCAAGTGTTTGACGATTCTTTAATTTTGCTTTATTAATTTTGTTTTTTTTTTTTTTTACACACAGAGTAAGTGTCGAGTGGTACCTCGTAAATCTGTCTTCAAATCTGCCAGCGCTGAGACTTCTATCACGGGTGTTGGATGGTACGTTCGCGTCGCTTATGTTTTTTCGCGTAAGCAACGGGCTGTACGAATCTCGCAAACTGTATCCTCCTGAACTTTCGTTGGCGAATTGTTCGTCGCTCTGCTCTGCTATCGGATGCACTATTTCCGATCCGTAACTAAGATACGGTAACAGCTGTAGCTGGTTTCTCTTCAGTGTGTTTTGTGGTAAAACCTTTAATGTAGGGATTTTTTTTTTTAATATACACTAGGTGCAAATCTCCGTCTTGATAACTCGAGGTAAAATGTAAAACGAAAAAAGAGATTCGCGAATTGCAGAACTGACTCGTCCCTTTTACCTTTTTGGTATTGATTGTTTCGAGGCTTTGCGGATGAAGAGGCAGATTATTGTCGTCGGTACTACTTATGTGTTTGCTGGTAGCACCAATTGTCTCGAGACTCTGAGGATGTACCAGTTGTTGGTGTGGTTTTTTGTTAATAACCTTAAAATTAGAAATGCAATTATATAAATTCTTTTGTGTCTCTTGAGACTTCGAACAGAATAAAATTTGTTTAGAGCTACACGCGAAGATTTGCGCGTACAAAATACTCTCCAACGAAATTTACCTCCAACGATTGCGGATGAGACGAGATCTTGTTATTGTCCGCGTCTCCTTTCTTTGATATGATTTCTAAGCTCTGCGGATGACCATTGATCAGTGTTTCTATTGGTATAGAATTAAAGTTGAGCCTTTCCATCGGTATGGAATTGAAGTTGCGGACGCTTTGATTCGATTTCCAGTACGCATAATCGTCATTCGGATTCTCCAATTCCAGCGAACTAGTTTGTTTTATCTGGCTTTCCGATCCCGTTTTACCGAGGCTGCTCTGTTTCGGATGTCGACTTCTCGAATCGTCGGATTCGTTTCGACACAAATTACGTAACCGCGGTCGATCTTTATCCGCTATTATTACGCATTTTTGTCGCCTCAGTTTTCTTCCTTCTAAAAAAAAAATAAAAAAATAACATTGATAAAACATTCGGATTATTAGGTTAATCTATTGTTGTAATTCGCGCCCACACACATACACCGTTAATAAAACGATCGATCACCTTTTGTGAAGCTCTTAACACGCGGCTCGTGATACTGTGCACAAACTGATTCAGCCTCCTGCACGTTTACGTTGTTTATCGTTGGTTTGTTAAGCTGCTGGGTCTCTTCCGAACTCTCCGAGCTGTTCTTTCTATGTATTTCCACTTTCAAGTCGATTGTTGAATTGGGTTTGTCTCGATTGTACTCGGATGTTATACTATCCGCATCGGCATTCTGTACATTCGGTTCTACAAATGAGTTATTACGTGATGAGCACGCCACAGGTAGTATGTCGTCCAAACAAGTTTTACCTAGTGAGACAAATTTCTTAATAAAAAATACGCAGTGATTATTGTAACACAATTTTTTAATTACGCATCTATCTTGAAAGATTCTGAAATTTGTTCGACTTGATAAATCAGTATTTGCATACGTGTGTGTGTGTGTGTGTGTGTTTACACAGTTTGTTGTTTACAAAGATTTTATTCAATATTCTGAAATATTGTTGATGTAATCTGTCAATGTTAATGCAATATACCATTTAAAACCCTCAGTTCAAAAGTCTGGACTCCCGGATCTTCCAATCCTTTCCAAAATTTATCGAAAGAATCTTGTCTCTTCTGACTCTCTGACTTCTGCTGACTGATTGTTTCATAAGATTCTACAGTACGTTCGGTGGTGTCGTACAGACAGTGGAGAGCGTGATTCACGTACTTGATTGTTCCAAAAACGGTGAGGAATGTTGAGCAATATGCTAACCAGACATACAACGTGGGTGGAAAAAACTGAAATAAAAAAAAAAATAACTGTCCTCACCTGACTGTTAAATTTGAAAACTAGCCTAAATGAGAGTGCAAAACGTGATAAATCAGCTGATAGATTAGGTCGTGTGTCTAGTTATTATAAATCGAGATTTGAAAACACAAATCTCGTTGATCTTGATCGACATTAGAAAAGTTGATTATCCACTTTGACAGACGTGTCGAGAAAGTTGATTTATGCAACTTTTGACACGAATGACCGTGTAAACACGGACAAGAAAAGTGCAAATGGTGTTCCCCTTTTACCAGATAAATCGTAAACGGCAGACAGAGCAAGAATAGCCAGATGTAAAGGTGGAAGATGTTGGAAAAAACATCAAGATGCGGATCGTGAAACCAGCCGCCAGTTAGGCTCGCCCAGACGCCTTGCCTCAGGATCTCCAGCGTTTGCGCACCCATACTTCCCAGTGGACGAGGACACTGAGTCGCTGCTGCTTTACCATTTTTCCATAGCGCCTTTACGCCCAACGGGTTTGCACGCGGTCGTGCTCGCTGTCATCGGCACCACGACACGACGAGACGCGCGGCGAGAAACAGCAGCCAGACGACGTTGCATCTTATTTTGTGTTCCCGTTAATCGATGGATTAGGCGCACACACACCACAGCCAACTCACACACCACCACCGCCACCACCACCACCACACCACCACCACCATCACCGACACGCTACCACCACTACCTCTGTCTCTATCTGTTGTGTGTAGTCAGCGAAGAACACGGAGGAACCGAAAAGTGCCGAGAGGTGTCACCGCGACGTCTTGGGTGATTCACCTTGAATCACCTGAGTGCGAAGCATCATCGGCATCCACTCTTGAAACTCTCCAACTTGCCGAAGATTTCTAATTTAGTCAGGATACAAATCACTTCGGCCAGTATCAATCATTTTTCAAAAAGGTTCGAGTCTTCGCTAACGTTATCTTCGGCGGACAATTTGACTTCCGTCGACAACGGTTGTCGCTATTTCGTTAAAGCTTTTTCCGCACCCCGGTAGATGTCGGTATCTTGTCTCTTTATCATCCCGGAGCAAAAATACGAGTTTACTTCCCCAATGTGTATAAACTGATTTAAACAGTTTCTTGCGACGCGAAATTTCATATGTATTTACAATTACAACTAAACTAAATATTGTCTGTGCGCTTAGTAAAAGAAAATTTATTAAACACTATTATAATACTCTTTATTTATATTTATACAAAGCAAATGTGAGTTTTAAACAAAGAAATAATGTTTCCCGATATAATATCTCTATATATATATATGTATGTGTATATATATATATATATATATGCAATATGAATCTGTTCTTTACTCAATAGATTTTCTTGCTATTAATTTCTTGACAGAGTACTTTCTTCAAGTAATTCGCTCTTCGTTTAAACTGACAATCTTCACATACGAAGATCGATACGCTGCAAATATGAATACCGAATCTGAAACATAAAATTTGCCAAATAAAAATAAATGAAGGAGGTATATCATCACGTTAATATAATATAGAGGAATTATATATAGTCGTGTTATACTGTGAGGAGAAAACTACACAACTACGAAAAAAGAGTACGTATAAAATTACAATTTATTTAACAATTATAACAAGCGCACACCAAAGTGCGTAAGTTGAAATAAACATGTCTCAATCTATTCCGACATGATTTTACATGGTTGTTAAGTAACAATAAATGTATACACACATGACATTATTACACATAATAAAATTTATTGTGTTTATATATGTATATGTATAATCAAATTAAATTCAAATGTGTAAATATTCTCTTTAAAAAAAAAAAAAAAATTATATATATATATATATATATATATTTATGCATATATATAAATGTGCTAGTATATTTATAATTACTTTAATTACACTGTCCTTTGGCACTTATTATTGGATTCTCTCATCTCTCTTTTTCTCTCGAGATTTGCAGATTTTCTGTTTGTCAAACATAATTAGCGTCTGCCTCTCAGGAGTTATGTCTCTCTTTTCGCGAGAGCAAGCACGAATCAATCGCGACGGTCAACCACCGCCGATCGCAACACACGCTCTCGCAATCTGAAACTAAAACCGGCGATGAAACATTAAACTATTCAGCCGAGTCATTTATGTTTTTTTTTGTTTTTTTTTTTTCACAGCAACCTGATCAACACGCTTACGAAAAAAACTTCCCCCACGCTTTCAAAAAAGCACTCGCTCCACACTTCTCTAGCAACTTCTCTCGGCGCAGTGCATCACCATCATCATCATCATCATCATCATTATCATTATCATCATCATCACCATCATCACCATCATTATCATCATCACCATCACCATTATCATCATATCATCACCATTCCACGAAAATTCTATTCTCCTGCAAAAAATTTACTCCTCTCTCTCTCCCTCTCTTTCTCTCCCTCTCTCTCTCTCTCTCTCTTTCGCTCGCTCTCTCTCTCTCTCTCCCTCTTACTCTCTCATTTCCTTTCATCTCTCTTTCTTTCGCTCTCGCTCGCTCGCTCTTTCGGTCTTTCCACTTGCATCAACTTGTCTCAACACTTCGTGTCCATCCAAGAGGTACGTTCACGGACATCAAGCATCACATATAATTCATCCAGGCTGTTGAACAGAATTCGTACAGGATTAGTATCCGGTTGTACACCGGGTCCTCGGAGCTAACTAAAAAGTACTAACATTCCACAACTTGGGAACACTTGGATGTCTCGATGAGTGATCTTACTGTATTCCTGAACGTGGTGTGAACTTGAGAAGAAATAACCGCCGTAGTGTGTATGTGTGAGATATTCTTTCTCAAACGTACAAAACATATGATCATTTCTCGAAGTTGTCTTAGCTCCTTTGGCTTGATAGGATAACAAGTGTGCGATAAGGTACGCCTGGAATCTTGTCATTCGCCGGTGATATCTGCGAGAATTGTTAAATTTACCGGCCACGAGACTTTGAACGAGTTGTGTGATGACAAACGTGTCGTCAAAAAAAAAACAAAAAGCATCGAGCACGTACCGTAGTCTTGCGTAGGACCAAACTTCGCAGCAAAGCGATAACACTACGTTGCAAGAAGTTTCCTCGACGATTCTTCGTTCTCTGGGATACGTACAAGGAACGAGAAAGATCGAGGACAACAAAAATGTCAAAAACCATCGAGCAAACTCATATATCAAAGTCTTGTCATATTAAAGAGCTTTTCTTACAAAAGCTTGTTAAACATAGTAGTAGTGTCTACGTACGATCGATGAGCTAGAAAAAGGAGGTATTAGAGAGAGAAAAACAAGATATCGATGGAATGGACAAAAAAATTCGTCGACAAGTTGCGAAAGTCAAAGTACCGCTGACAAGTGATCGTTTGATGATTGTTAAACCGTTATGAAAGAGAAATAATGTCAATCACCTGTTTTGAAGCTCAGCGGATTTCTTCGGTTATCGTCTTCAGTCATCACCGAAAGTCCAGTTACCGATGCTCTCTCTGTCACATTACCTTTCAAACTCTCTCTTTCACTCACTTTTACAATTTTATTTTACAGTTAAAAAAAAAAAAAAAGTCTCTTCATCGCGAGACCAAGTCACTTCTAACTAAACGGCGCAACCTCGTGTGCTTCTTTTAATTTGTGTTTGTTAATTGAGAATAAAATTGTAAGTTCACATACATACAATAAATGAACTTTTTGAGAGTAACTTCATTGAGAATGTCGCGCAAAACTATTTGTTACTTACACGCAGAATAAATTTAAAAAACTTTTCTCACACATGCGTGTGATAATTCTAAGCTAATAAAAAAAAAAAAAAAAAAACAATACGCTAGGCTGCTCTGACATTGCAGAACGACGCGCGCGCATGTATCGTTACGTCTAGTTTATTTTTTTTATCTCTGAAAACTTAAATTAAAGAAATAATTCGTTCGTGTCAAAATAAAAAATCAATTAGTGACACAAACTCGATTCTGAGAGAATAAAATAATGCTATGAACTGATGCTAATCCCGAAGTAGATATATGAAAAATGTGCGTAAGTATATTTTTATATGTACTGGTTTCGCATTCAAAGACAATGTGAAGAAATGTGTAATACCTCGCGGTGCTTGGATTTTTTATTCTCGGCATAGTTTTTAACATACACTACAATCAACGGAGAACGTTACGAAGAGCAATGAGTATTTTGTTTCCTCACCGCGTGTTTAAACTCGGAAAATGTTTTTCTAATTTCACGGTAAGGTCGGTTCGCCGGCACGAATTGCGGAGAAACGCCAACGCACGTACACAAAATCGTGAGATCATCATCGCGTACTCGTAAAAAAATTTTCGACGGTCAAATTCTCTTCATATTCATCCTCGTTTTGTATTTCAAAAGTGTAAAAGAACGCCGGATATTCGCGCGGTTTTGTTTTGTTTTTTTTTTTTTCTCACCACGTGTCTCTTCTCGACGCGCGTCTCAAAAATCACTCCCTCCAACAACGACGACGAACAAATCAACATTCTCACAACACGACAACGTTTCACGACACACGTATCGGACTTATCATGTATAACTTCATTTTTTCTCTCTCTCTTTCTCCACTTGGGGAAGGGACACAACAATATCGGGCGATTTACAGAGATTCTACTAATTCTACAATAAAATTCGTTACATTTCATGAGCGATACTAAAGTTGGTTTTACACATTAAATCCGTATTTACACACCTCGTAGATCATTTCCGAATCGTTTTCTCTGCAAGGCATTCTTTGAGCAGTGAGCATTCTGATCGCACGCAAAAACACTTGCTTCATACGCGTTAATTAATTGAGGGGATCACGAAGAGAGAGATGTCTACCATATTGTAGGCATCGCTGTGTTTCGAACGACTTGTGAGACACGTGGTCTGACAATTGAGAAATTTATTATCGTTTCGTTACAGATTTAAAAATTTTCTCATCTCGGTTTTCCAAGAACTCGTTTCTTTTTTAATAGAATATCGATTCTGCGCACTTCCCGTTAAACAGTTGCGCAGCATGCGGTCTATACATGCTATACAAGAAAACTTTGTACAAATTGTCAGACTACGTAGCATCCCGCAAATCGTGAAGACTCACGCACGAATGTTCGAGCTCGATCAATTGACTTTAACTGTTCATCATACGCGATCAATGATATTAAAATTTATTTCCTCCGTGTAAGTTTCATACTCTAGTTTTACTGGTTTGTATTATTATTATTATTATTATTATTATTATTATTATTATTATAGAAGAAGAGAGAAAACTTTATTTATCCCTGAAAAATATTTTCGCGCGCATCTTAGCAAACTAAAAGCGCCAACATTCGTGCCTCAGCGATAAGCTAGACGCGGTTCCGGTGTCTGTTAAAAGTTGTCTTAAACTACAGTCTCTCTGTGTGTAGATCAATTTAACAATTCACAGACTTACGAAGAATGCACAATCACTACCAAACAACCCCACACACAAAATTGTCCCATCTTTCCTCACCGAGATCTCTGATTTTAGCTCTCTTTTTATGTATATTATATGTATATAAACAACCTCTTTTTTTATTTTTTCGGTCTAAGTATAATATCGGACACACATTGGACGACTCTCACTCTCATCTAAGACTTATATAATCATAATTTTCCGTACACTCGCCCTTGTTTTTTTTTTTTTTTTGTTTAATAGGTATATTATGTATATATACTATATTTTTGTGTTCTCAATCATCTCATTGCTCTCCTCACCTCGCGCCGCCACATACACGAATATTCAGCACTTTAGACACAAGGCATTATCATTTTTGCTAAGTAGTAAAAACTTTCACGCCTGTAGTTCTGAGACGACCGTTAACAAATACATTCAACCGTTATACATACACGCGCTTTGAACAATCCAATTCAATCGGCGTTTTTTTTTCTTCTGTTCTTTTTTTTCTTTAAACTAGAGATAAATTTTCTCATCTGGTACACGAGTGAACTGAACGCCATACTGGAATGCTCGCCGCAATGAGGGATGATGCGAAAAAAAAAAAACGGCCCAAAAAAACGAGACAGAAAGTACCATTCTTTAGGTAACAAAAGAAACATGAGACGTATGTACAAAAAATTGTGAAGTAAAAATTCACTAGAGAAAGAGAAAGAAATGGCAAATCGGCAACCCTTATGCCCTTTTTCTCATTTGTGGCCGAGTCTCCGAACAATGAGGAGCGATGAGCATTACAATATAGTATAGAATTCACTCTCTGCTGTACACGCGTCACGCGCATAATGACGAGAGAATTCACGCTAATGAGAGAGAAAGAGTGTGAGAGAGTATTATAATTTGTGTAATAGTAAGGTAGTGTGTATTTCAAGTAGGAAGTTTTTTATGAGAATCACTGCACGACAAATAAAAAGCACAATACATTTCTCTTTTTTATATATATATAATATATATATATATATATAGATAATTATTTTATTTTTTCAATTAATATACTCATAAGATATAATTAGTTTTTATTCTCAGAGCTAAATAATCTTTTTCTTTTATAATGCAATACACAGTGATGTCGCGGTAATGAATACGTTCTTTAAGTTTTCAATTGTGACATAACACTATATTCCGTATGCTAAAGCTCTCAGATTAATTAACTGGAAAATGTGATATTGCATCCTTCATTTTATCTCGTGTTATCAATATGGCTCTCTTTCTTTTCCTTCGTTTTTGAAAAATAAATATTCTCTGTATAAGCTATTTTGTGTGTTTTTTTTTTATTGTTTAATTAGGAAATAGGCTTAAATCGAAAGTCTTTTCATCAAAGATATCTACTCAGATTTTTTCAATTAATAAACATACAAGACATCTAAACCGGTTTTCTTGTATATTTTTTTCTGCAAATCATTCAATTAAAATACAAAAAAAAAAAAAAAAATTGCAAAATTCAAATGCTTCCTTTCACACACACTTCCGGGCAATAATTTGACACACACTTACGCACTAGTGTAAAATTCTCACATAATAAACTATGTGTTACACTCGAAATATATGAAACAAAAGTTTAATCGTAATAGTAATGTACCTATACGGATAGCTACGATCATTCTCTAAAAAATCTTACAACTATTTTGATATACATTCATACCAATTTCAAACAGTCATATCTAATCACGTTTTTTAGTCATAGAAATACTATATCAATTATTATTATTTTTTTTTTTTTCAAAAAAGAGAATCAATTTGTCAACATTCCAGCAAACAGCAATCTGTTGCGAAGCGGGTAATGACTACTGCAAGACATGGATAAGTTAATGAAGGTAACTTCTTACTGCGATTAAAGAACATTTTCCATCTGAGGTCAGCGAATTCTATGTAAACTACTGAAATGCTCACTCGAATGAAAAATAAAGAAAAGAAAACAATCATACTCCCTACGCACAAGAGTAAGCATTCCAAGTATAGGATAAGAATTTACTAATCTCAGCTTTCTCTCGTCTAAGACGAGAGACGATACTCTTCAGTTTCATCGTCATTTATCTTTTTAGTTTTATTTATCTTCTAGATTTATTTCAGATTTGACTCCGTTTTTCTTTTTCGTATTATCGTTTCTTGTCTCGAGGATTTTATTCAATGAATTTAATCCGGGAATTATTAAAACGTCACCTACTCTCTCTCAGGACTAGAAATCTTTCAGAAAGTTACAACGTCCGCACTTTTTTTTTCCGGGCGCAACCGCAACATATTACGAAAAGTCACGAGATAAGATGATTACGTATGTGACAAGGCCTTTGCTCTTCATCTTTACAAAGCAAAAATTAGTTCAAAAGCAATTGCTACAAATTTTATATATGTACATGTAATAAGATTTGAAAGAAGTCGACTATTTTTACAACGCAAAATTTACATTAATTAGAAACGTGTTCGGTAAATATTGGCTCGAGAATAACTGTAGAGAAATTTTATTAAAATCAATATGCAAACTAGTTTCTAAAACTGTCAAAATGCGATAGAGATTTAAATATATATACGTAAATATATATATTTCATTACATAAAATAAACATTTTTTTTTTAAATAACATCTAAACGATCCAAGCTTTCCAGTCGACAAAAGTCAAGCAATTGGACTTTAGCTTCGGTTAGTATTGTCTATTGCGCTCGATAGTGATTCAATATTTGTACGTTACGCTCACATTTCTATGACGAAGAAGAAGAAAAAATATTCGGTTAACGATTATAAATCTAATAATTTAAGAAACGTTTTTTTAAGTATATGTCGCGCTACATATCATATAGCTCCGTTTTTCCTGATGAGATTTGTTGATGAAAGAAGGCTTGAGCTGTTGGACTCTTAAAATTTAACAATGATTCGGTGGGTGGATGCTACGTAATCGAAACAAAAAGAAAAAGATCTGAAAATTATATACGCAACAGAAGAATATAACGATATATCGATTTTTCGTTCTCTCTATATGTACACATATGTATATATACACGTATGTGTATGTACACATATATATATATATATAATCCAATATAATATCAATATATATGTATATATGTACGATTTTTTTTCATCAATTCAGATTAGCGTATGTACGCATATTCAATGCTTAAACACACACACACACGCACACACATATACACACACATACAAACATCATCAAGTGTCACTACAAGGTTTCATCATAATGATAAAGCAGCTCAAGCTTTCTTCGAACGGAGATCTCAGATCCGATATTCCGTAACATGTAAACATATGGTTAACGCAAACCCGGTTTACAAGCCGATGACAATCGATAGTTTTACAACTAAGACTGAAACTGCAGTCAGAATAGCAAGCTTCAAGTACTTCAAAACAACATTAAATCTTTATTTTTTTCATCAGATAATCAACAAAGATAAAATGATGCTCTGAAGCATTTGTAGTGCTAGATTGAGCGCAGCTCGAAACACATATATGTATATATGTCGAATAGGTACACAATCTGAGTGAGCTAAAAGCTCACGCGCACAACTCTACACTCTTCACAGACACATTAAATCATCATTTCATACATATCGATGTTACTCATGCCGGTATCGTACGTTCATTAGATTAGACAAATCACACAAAAGCCGGGGTGCACACATATTCAGAATAATCGGAGCTATCCGTGTTAATGCATAATTCTTATATAAACTCTCTTTCTCGACGAACGGAATTGTGCTAATTGATGAAATTGGTGAAGAGTGGAGAGAGGGTCTCTTTAATATAATATAATGCACGCGCAGTGGCGATTAGTGCAAAACATTAGAAAGAACGTCAACGTACGTGTCTAGGCTCTCAGACCCTTTCATGTGGCAACACCACATTCGAAGCCGCAGTAACTCCATCTTCAGTTAGCAGCATTAAGATTGCGTCGGGACCCGTGGATGGACGATCCGTTTGGTTTTACGAGTAGACCCACGGCCCCGGGTGGGTTTACTCGTACTTGAGAAAGGTATTCGACTTCTGGTCGCGCTGACCCGGATGATTCTGCCAGGCGCCCTGGGACGCGTTCGGGTTATTCGGTCCGGGACCGCCGGTGGCAGGATTGCCGGTGTTGCCGTCGCCGCCGCCCTGATTCATCCAGCTGAGAAAACCCGAGTTACCGGAATTGCCGATGCTGTTGTTACCGGAGGGCGGCTGGCCCGGCGGGCCCGGCTGGTTTGAATAGGCCTGGTCGTTTCCCTGGTTCTGTAGATTTCCAATAAGACCCCAGGACGCTTGGTTTAAGGCAGCGGCCACCAGAGCCGGATTGACTGGCAACGCGGACAGGTTCAGACCGCCCATGGCCAATGGATTCGACATTCCACCGCCCCCGCCGCCACCGTTATTCTGTCCGGTGATGCCCAGAGCCTGCAAATTTGGCATGTCAAGATTGCCGCGATTCCCCGGATTGTTCCAACCGTTTGGGCCCATATTGTTGCCCGAATGGCCCATGTAACGATTACCCTGATAATTGCCTTGTACATTGTTATCCACGGGTCCCGGCGCACCCCGGCCTCTCATGTTTGCATTTACTTGATTGTTAAAGTTCTTATTGTTGCCCTCAGATTTGGGCGCAGCGTTCGACACGTGCACCGACACGCCCTTAATAATGTGATCCTCGCCGCAAAGTGACTGCGCGACCTCGGGATCTAGGAAAGTGACAAACGAAAATGCGCGGAAGGGTTTCGGGATGAACACGTCCGTGACCTCGCCGAATTTGGAGAAGTAATCTCGCAGGTCATCAGATGTTAGGTCTTCTGTACAGCGGCCGACGAATACCTTGCAGGGTACTTGCTGAATCATTCCCTCCTACACACAAACGCACAGTCAGTCAATCATATACGACATATTCGCTGTTTATCCAAGTAAAAACTTGCGTACAGTGCACATTACTCACAATAACGGCGGCGCAGAATCGCTGCGAGACTATCTACTGTTTCTCATGACTATAGCGAAACATAATATAAGTACATTACATATAGAATCACAACGTTTTTACATCGACCATACATATATACATATATATATGTGTGTAAACATATATATATATATATATTTTACAAACGCATTATACAGAGTCAAGTCGTAATATACGCATTGTGTGCAATTTCTCGCTTTCAGCACAAACGTCTACGGGCGTTCCGTCAATTGCAACTAATCTGCACTAAACGTCAAGTTTTATATATATATGTATATATATATAAAAAAAAAAGTTTTTAAATACATTTATTTATCGATCCAGGAAAGGGCGTCGTTTGGCTTGATTTATATACAAAATCTTCGTATATGTTATATAACAAACACTTAAGCACTATGACACTTGAAATCCATGCATCTCAATTTGTACAATGTGTTCTTTTCTTTTATATACTTTCGATGTAGAAAAATTCCATGCTACATTACACTGTCTTAACTTGAATGATAAGCACATATCTGATAAAATGTAAACAGTTATTCCAGGCTAAATTAATTGTAGCTACATTTAGACAACATAGTTATTTTTATAACAAACACCATGAATTAATGGGAATATGCTTCTTACATACTAATTGGATATATGTACAATATACATAATTCCAACAGCGTAACGCTCCCACACACACACAAATATCGAGTGTGTAAAAACCAGATGGAAAAAAATAACAAAAAAAATTTAAAAAAAAACATTGGTATGCGATAAAAAAAAAAAAAAAAAAAAAAAAAAAAAAAAAAAAAAAAAAAAAGATTAAAAAGACAGTATACACTTTGTATATCGTATATACCACGTAACTATTCCGTTGATATACGTGCGTTTGGATTTATCTGGGATAAAAATAACATTCACTAGCGTGTGAACTATCTGTAAGTGGTAAAATAGTTCAATACGTTGTTATTTTGCCGTGTTGGGAAATAACGAATCATCGATACGCTATTAATGTAAACTTGTTGCTCGATAATAATATTTACGTTATCGAGATGACAAAGTACTAAAATTTAAATTTTTATCTTATAAAGATAAAATATGTATTCCAATAAAAAATTGTCTTTTTTTTTTTTTTTTCATGCAAAAAGTTATATCAAATACAAATGTAGCAGTATAAAAAGATAATATGTATATTTGCGTATAAATATACATATTATATGTATTAACTATTCGAGACGATACTCTATCGTCACACATTCATTCAGAGATAAAAAACACTGTCTAGTAAGTATTTTTCTCGAGTTTTGCGACGCTAAAACAAAAATGATAATAGAAAATGTTGCTACATATCAAATGTTGCACTTGCACGCATATAGACGTACGCATATAATTGATACATGTAGCAATATTTAGTAGTATCACAACATTTCTGTCGTATTCTCATAGATACGTGGTATTCGTCGAGGAATGTGTATCGCAAAAGTTGCGAGAGAGAAAAAGAAGTTGTATTTATATTATTCATTTCGTCAACAACGGCAGATGTGCGCGTGTAGAGATGTACACGATCCGATATTCCCATTGAAACATGATTGATTGTATTTACGATATTTTAATATCTTGAATCAGCAGGATGGCCAACGTGGTGATCCCTCGACGGCCTGTGCTTGTAATAGCGATCGTAATAGTTTTCTTTAACAGGATATCTCGTCGGATCGGCGTATCTACCGTCGACCGCTTCCGGAGCGACGACATAACGACTGTCGATCTCGCGATTATCCATTACGTATCTGCCGTCCACGTGTTCCCTGCCGTCTACAGCGTATCTCCTATCCATATCGCGACCGTCCATGTATCTGTCCGCTTCTCGAGCGTGATCAGGGGGCAAGTGCCTCGCGTCCGGATGTCTCGCGTCCGAATACCGGACCTCGATGTATCTGGAATCTGGTTGAGGTGCAGGAGCGTAGCGACCATCGACCTGATCGTAGTAACAACGTTGCTCGTATCCGTAGCCAGTGTACCTTCCCTTGTCATAATGCTCCGGACAGTTGTCAGCGATCGAGTAAGCGGCACGTCCCTCGCCGTAATACCTCGATCCGTATTCCGCATCGGACGAGGGATACGCGGGATTGACGGGCGCTGCGGCGACTGCTGCGGCGGTCGCGTGCGACGGCGGCGGCGGTGGCGGCGGCGGGGGCGGTGGTGGAAGTGGCGGCGGCGGCGGCGGCGCCATGTAGCCACGTGAATCGTAGACAGCGGATTCCTCGGCGTATGCGGCGTAGCTCGGTTTCTCGTAGACGGCGTACGCGGCTGCTTGCTGGCCGCCACCGCTCTCGTACTTGTACTTGCTATCGTCGTACGGATAATTCGGGGGATACGACGGATAGTGAGTGGTTTTGTAATCGTACTCCGAGTCGTATCTAGGAGGAGGCGCGCTCGGAGGCGGTGCAGTAGCCTCGGACGACGAGTTTACGCTGTACGGCTTCGACGCCGCCGACGCCCGACGACTACTCGGCGGGTGCACCGGTATAGGTCGGTAGCACTCGCTACCGTGCTTACTCGTATCATACTGACGTGCCATCATTAAGCCATCAATATTCTGCAACCAGATTACACCAGCCCTCGAAAATAACATACAGATTTTGATCTCGAAATGCTGAAGCACACATACGCATTCGCTCCGCTCATATATTGTGGTAACGTGGACCGCGCGCGACAAACTCTATGCACTCGACAATTCGTTTTTGAAATTTTACTTTGGCATTCGCGAAACGTCAAACAATTCTCAAACGCTCAGAATCTATTCGCGAGAGATGTGGACACACGTAAGATTTTTCGCTATCTCGTTCGCGAGTTCTTTTCTCATTCCTGATTTCGCACTCTATTCCATACCAAGCGTCGCTTCACAAAATCTTTTCACACGTGCTCATAATTCTCTGAGACTCTAGAGACCACATTGATTGGATTTTATATGTCAACGCATATAACGCGCTAAAGTTCTCGAAAAATGTTATTTTTCTTTCATACTAGAAGAACTTTCAAATGTTCGACCGTACGATTTGATCGTCAGCTGTTTATTCTTCATACGCGAGTAAGAAGAGATTTTTTACATACTCAAGCTCCACATACAAAGTCATACCCATTACAATGTTTGACGCGTCTGGAAAATTACGCGCTCGAAAAACGTTGAAATTCTTTAAACTTTTGACTTGTTTTTATGCTCTCAATATATGCAATACATTCCTTTTCATTCACGAGTTATTGCGCAATTTTAGTGAATAATTTTTTTCATTTATGTATCGTATAAATATTTATCGACACGTGAAGATATCGAGTGTTTTGTCTTTGTTCTCAAATTTCTTGAGAAAACCTCACCAGTTAAAAAACAAAAAAAAAAAAAAAAAAAAAAAACAAAAAAAAATCTTGAAAAAGACAACGGACAGTGATTGTTACTCAAAATGTGTATTTCTTTCTTATCAACTGTTCATTTTATCATTCCTCTCTGTTCAAGTTACTGACTCTTTAAATCATTCTTCTCTAATGCGATTTCATACTATTGCAACAGACACACAAACATACGATAGTATTTACATATTCACGCACACACACTGTTTAACATTGTTCACTCTTCTTCTACTCACACCCCACACTCTTTCGCATAAACATACATTCGTACATACAAGCAATTTGCATTCTTTCCTTGTATAAATTTCACCACTCGTAATCAATCACACATTCACCTATTTATACCACAACGAGAGAGAGAATACGTGTCTCGTATACATAAAATGTAACATCCAAGGAAAGTGAGAAAATATCGATATATATTTCCTCAAAGCGTTGTACGGTAAAATGGAGATAGAACGGGAAGTGCGTAAGATAAGGCGTAATTTTATCCGTAATTTTCATGTGATCGTAAGCTTATCACGTTCAACTAGTTTGTCTCTCATACAGCGTTCCGTTTTATTTTCTTTGATTTTTTTTTTTATTTTGAGTACACATATGTTCATATCTGTACATATATTTTCCAGTGAAAACACATTCTAACTGGGCTGATAACGGCGACCGAGAAAGTTAAAAATAAACTGCTTTATGCGAGATGTTTCAAGCTCAGATGTTTTTTTTTGCGTTCTTCTATACGTAGTTTTCTATTCTCAAGTGAAATATTCCTTCTTTTTATAGTAACACAGGTGTAATCGGATTACTAAACAAAAGAATTAAAACAATCTGGCATTTACCAACCGATAAAATAAAAGTATGTAATTTATGTGATTTTTTCTTCTTTTTGTAAATCACAATAGAAAGCAACACATGCACATACATACGCACATATACACATACACACACACGACACACACACATACATACTACTTTCTTTTTCTGCCCATAATTATTTTAATAAACTTTAACAATGAAAAACATGATAAGTTACTTTGATAATAACTATCAAGTTTCATTGAGATTCTCAATCTAATATGTACAGATTAAACATATGTATATCATTTGAATACATCATTTTAAAAACAATACCAAAAAACAATAAAACTTGACAATATCTCAGAGACATTGTAATTATTTTTATCTGTATATAAAATAAATACGCTGTTATCATTAGAGTTTCTTCATCATGACTATTTTTAATCATGTGTAAAAATAGAACAAATAAATAAATAAAAGTAAATATACACACGAAAGAGCGACACTCTCATCATTTCTGACACACAAAAATAGAAGATTTTACATATAAATTTCATACATAAAATTTCTTATTGCTTTTAAAATGATTTATTCAGTCTTACGATTTAAATGTGCATTTCTAACTTAACACTTGTTAGAATTTTCTTATATTTACAAAAACAGTAGAAAAAATAGCAAGGAAAACAAGATCTACAAATTAATATCTTGTTCTTACCTTACTGTTAGGCACCTTGACATCGCACCATCTGCCATCTATCATATGACGCTGAGCAAGACATCTCAACTGTGATTCATAACTTCCAAATCTAATAAAGCCAAATCCTTTACTCTGTCCTGACTTGGCATCTTTCTTTACCTGCAATAATATTTTATTGACATTTTACAGTTGAAATTTGAAACAAGAAAAGATAGTTTATATAAAAGTTATATCTCATTAACACACACTGAGATACACATAGAATATAATGTACATTTATTCAATTAAAAAATTACTTCTGAATTAAAACAAATTATTATTATTTAAACAAAGCACATTCTTCATTATGCTTAATGTCAGAGTGTTAATACACTTACTTATCTAAGAGAGAAATTAGTTGGCTTTAAAAAATATATATGCAAGTTAGTAGACACAGTCAAACATTCAGCCTTTGATACTCATGATACTTTGTGCAAATGTAAGCGCAAGTTTCGTCATCGAGGGACTCACCTGTGCCATCAGAACTTCACCAAACGTTTCGAAATATTCACGCAAGTTTTGCTCTGTTGTTTTCCATGGTAAACCAAGTACAATCAAATCAGTGCAACGTAACTTTGTTTCCATTCTTTTAGTCTTAGCTGTGGAATTTTCCAAATTGTCATCAGATTTACGTTTGTTCTCTGAAAAGACATTATAGATGTTCATGTCTAACAACTTATGGCTATTTGTGTGAACCAGGAAAAAAAGAAATCAAAAGAAATAGATACAAAAAAAGAAAAAAAAAAGAAAAAAAAAAAGACAAGGAAAGAAGAAAGACGTGGACATCTGTTTTGTTTTTTCAACGTTTCAAACAAGCTACTTGTACAACTACTAAGATAACGAGAGCTAAGAGAAATTTCATTCTATCGTTATTTCACGATGATGTTCATTTATGAACACATTTGTGAATATCGCACTCCTTTTGCGCGAGCGAGCCGACGCCAAGCGTGCGTAGCGCCGCCACGATATAAATACTGCAAGCGAGAGATACGCGCGCGCGTGTGTATGTATGTGTGTGTGTGTGTGTGTGTGTGTATGTGTGAGTGATATATCTATGTACAGGCACGTATATATATATATATGTGTGTGCAAATATACCTTTCGGGAAAACGCAAAAGTAGATCGCTTTGCCCCAGCCGTTCTCGGGCGGATGCAGACGGCCGTCGACCAACCGAACGCCGCGCATCGTTCGCGATTCCGGATTGCGATATTTGAGGCCGCATGTGCCGGGAAACTGGGCGGATAGGGTGGTCAGCAGAAGCGTATTATCGTCTTCGGTGGGCAATTCTATGGGTTCCTCGCCCTCATCCTCGGCTACTTGGATGTAGGACGACATAATGCTCTTTTCCGCTTCGAGATTTGTGCAGACGATTATCAATTCCTCGATTTCAGCCGCAAACACGACTCAAAAATCTCTCCAAATCGCAATGCGTCTTTTCGTTCGTTCGCTCGCTCGCTCCGTCCGTCTGTCTGTCTCACTTCTCTCTCCTTCTCTCTGTCTCTCTTCCCCCTCTCTCTCTCTCTCACTCTTTCTCGTTCTTTCTTTCGAGCGACTCTCTCTCTCTCAAGATTCGCGATTCCTCCACCCCGTACGTTTTCCGTCTGTTAATCGTATTTACGCGCGCACGTTTCCCGATGGAGATTACGTTACAATTTAAACTCGCTTATACTCGTAACACAACAAACACACAACAAACGCGCTATGTCTCTCACACCCAGTCACGCAACACCACATCTCTTTACTCTCTGCCGACACAGCGACGACACTGGCGCCACCGGAAGCCCGCGTGCGATGTTGCCTGGGAAAAAAAAAAAAAAATAATAATTTCACCCGAGAGACACTCGACACGGCGCGCGAAATCAAATTAATCTCTCGCTCGACAAGCAATTTCGCGAGAAATAGAAATGCTCGAACATTTGACGAGGAAATTCCGACGATCGTCCGGCAACGATTCGCCTCTTTGTGCGCGCGACCCCAATTGCAAGTGGTAACGGCGGAGTAGCGTCGCGCCGTGTGTGTCGCGGCCGACGCGTAGTAATACTACTCTCACGTCGGAGACGCGGCACACTGCTCTGCGCGCACAATGGCGGACGGTCCGATCGATTTTCCAGCGGAAAACCTCTCGACTCGCGCGGATGCTTCGCGAGTCACTCAGGTTGAAGAGGCCGCAAGATACGTCACAAGTGGCGGAATAAAACTTGATGCCGCAACAGCACTTTACAGCATTATGTGTTAACGCAAGCAAGATCGTAATTGTCACGCTGACATCGAGCAAGTTGAGGCGAGGGGGGGGGGGAAGTCTAGAAAATATGGAGCAGCGGCGGGAATATACCGCGATTTTGCGTTGCGAAATTGGAGTTTTATGGATTTTTCCAGACAAAAGCATTCGAGACAGCGTACTTCCGCTATCTCGAATGCTTTTGTCTCGAAGAAATCGTCTCGAATTTTTTTTCTTTTCACGCGCAATAGCAGATCCCGTGTCGTAGTAACGGGAAAGAATTGGATATGGAATTAGAGATTGATGAATATATGTTTCATTAACGTGTTCTATATATACATATATATATAATTTGCTGTGAAAAATCTGTAGATTTCTGTAATACCAATAGTCGAATTCCTCGTCGAAGTTCGGACCGCGGTTGTAACGGGGCGCCACAATGAAAGTCTCACATCTCCGGAAATATCTGGTTTGTTGAAACGAGAAATTGAAAAAAAAAATAAAAAATGCTCTTGAAAGTACAAACACACAATCGGAGAAAAATAGAAATTTCTATAAACTACTGAAATTGTGACAGGTGACTATATTTACTCGTTTATGAAAATCTATGTTTACGCATGTGTATATGCAAATATACTGTTCAACTACAATTACTGGAATCAAATATTCATACTGGTAAATAATTATTTTTTTTGAAAAAAAAAAAAAAAAGAATATTTATTATCCCAACAGCACAGATAGTCAGGAAGTATCCACATTATTCTCTGAATACTGCAATAAACGTGAGATAGTCCTGGGATATCGTGCGGTACGTACAGATATTTTAATTAAAATCTCTCTCTGTTACACTGAGACTCGATGTATCAAACTGTTGCACAACTGGAATTAAACGGAACGTAATCGCAGGTACCTGAAGCAACCAAGCGGTTCTTGAAAACCATCAATTATAATTATATATGTTGTATTTGATTAATTATACATGTGTGTTGTGTCAATTTCTTTCAAGAGATCTTTGTTACTTGTGCAATTAAACACATAGGAATGACATGCATTTTTTTCTGTATATTAAAGCGACAAAGTAAGATTATCGTATCTTCGAGTGAAGTCCTCCAGCAACTGTCACTAGCTGAATGCTTGCATAGTCGCCATGCCGCTTTATAACACTAGCCACAACTAGTTTTGGTGTCACGAAGCAAAAGGCCTTTCGAATTCGTCAGCAAGATAATAATATATACATACACGTCGATTATTTATTTTTAAATCTGTGAATTAGCTTGACGCATACTGCCGTATATATATATATATTATTTCAATATCCGCAATATAGACGTGCTAATTATTTGAACAAAAATCTCGCGAAACATATATTCTGAAATGAAATCGAATTTATTTAAAGTCGAATCGAGTTCGATCGACAAATTTACGTAATAAGTGCAACGAATATTTGAATTGCATCGGCAATAAGAATTGCGCCAACACGCCCAAATAATTTGACATTTACTTGAACCAGGGCGACCGTCACTCATTCAACGAAACTTTTTGTTTTCTCACAGCGGGATACGGCAATCTCGAACATTGTCGAAGATTGCCAGGACAAGAAGAGTTTTCGAAACGACGATGACCGTCGTCGATCTCGCTCGACCTGGTGGGGGCAACGAGAAGAGAACGAAGGTAAGGATAACGCGCTGTGCGAGTCGGTGTATACGGTTCGTGACGACGGGTGCGGGACAGGTGGGGTGATCCCACCTTGTGGAAGACCCTGATGAGGATGATGCTTCGTTCTGGTGGGAGAAATTTAGGTTACTTGTGCCACCAGGGAATGTGGGCCGACTATATACCGGCTCTTCGCGAATATCTGCCAGTTCATTCCTTCCTCGTATTCCTGATTCTTCGGATAGACTCTCGACTTTTGATTCTTCTTCTTGTTGTCGAACGATCCATCCGGGGCACACCAAGTCTCTTCTCGTAGCTCGCTTACTTTAGGTAAATCTGAGCTCTGAAGAGAAGAGGCGGCAGTAAAAAAAAAAAAAAAAAAAGGGATCGTGGACCAATTACACACATTTTTGAGGACCGCAACTTTTTTTAAGTAAGTACGAGATTTTTTTTATTTTCCGATAATTGTGAGCGAGTTACCACTCACGATAGTTTAGTTGTGTAAGTTATTATATTTCTGTGCTACGTCAAGCATGTATCAGCATGTGCCAGCTTTAAATGTTGATACTTCACTCGTATCAAAATAAAAATATGAAAAGTTTGTTTTTTTTTTATTTTTTTTTTATATATATATAAATTACAAAATTAACACTAGACGATGACACAATCGTTTGCGCGAGTCTGGGAGTTCCTGTCTTTGTTAGAAGGCGTTCTAATTTGGAAACAAAAACGCTACGAGAATACATTAGGGGAAATAAAAATTGCGTCACGATTTATGAGCTTTTGTTGTATGTAGCATGGCCGTTCAAGTCATTCTTATTCCGCTTGATGTTATCTCTAATTTGTGTGTAAAACACGTTTAATGCCTGTATGATTGTTTCAAAAAATGTGACGCTAATTTTAATAACAAATTGTTTTATTTCCATCCGGAAAAAAAAAAAAGAATTTCTGTAGTCACACTACAGATTGCAAATTACAGTTATATTTTCTCAGAAGGTAAATCTGCTAATGAATACTCTATACGTTACAGTTGAATACTCCACATTGCTCTTACGTTAATTTTTACGTAGTGGAAACATCTCTCGTGTGTCTTGTAATTATGTTAATAATAAGGCAGAAAGAGAAGTGGACGATATTATTATTTTCATAGAGACGGATGAAAGAGACTTTTGCAGAAGAAAGTACGTAATTACAACAATATTTACGTAAAACGCATAAACTAGAAACTGTCCCAGTTAGTCCTTAATCTAAAACGTTGACTTCGTAATGTGAGAAAGATTTTTACGTAAGGATGTTGTTTTTTGTTGATAATTATTCAACTAGAGAACTTGTTTGAAAAATAATTATTAATTGTTTATCTCTCTTTTGGCTTGCCACAAAGTTTTGTTTTGTTTTCTTTTTAACTTTTAATTACTTCTAAATTATCGATATCTTGTATTTATTAATTAAAAATTTAAAACATTATTTCTCAACACAAAATCAAGATCTGAATTTACTCTGGACTTATTCTGTGTGTGTGTGTGTGTGTGTGAGATTGTTTCTTTTTTGCAATAAAATCTTGTTACAAGAACAACTCGCTAGAATTACGCAAGTTAATTGCTTAACTCGAGTAATTCGTAACAGATGAATTACGCATTATTGACCCCGAACAATCTTTTTTTTTCTTTTTTATCATCTCGAGATGACCGCGTTTCGAAAGCACCTCTGAAGCTGCCAGGCAGCTTCTCATCTGCACTCGCGTGTCCTCTTTCGACTACTTTCGTTCTGTTCCGCACGCTTCCTCGCTAATTTCGAATGTCAAGGAGTCACTCAAGTAGAACGATACTTATCACCCTTTTACTAGTGTGTGACAGAACACACACGCACACACACACACACACACACACTCTTTTTCAAACATCAGCAACTTCCTGACAAAAAGATGTTTAAATAGAATAAACAAGCTTGGTAGAAAAATACTTGCAGCAAGATAAAGTTTTACTTAAAAAATTGGCATCTCTTTTATCTCTTTGCAGAGAAATAAGAAAGATTATTCCACTTTTATAAAATATGAACACGGTGAAAAATGAAAATAAAATTCACTCATACGTAGTAAAACCATATTAACGAGCAAACCGCGCGCGGTAAAGTTAACGATTTCTCTCTATATTTTTACATGTCGTAACCACGCCACCAATTACACCGTATTATTTTCATCACTTTCCGGAGCTTCAAATTGATTTGTCGAGATGTGCCGATCTTGCCAAACAACTTCTAATAGCTTAAAATACGTAGAAATTCTTTTTAATAGGATTAATAAAAGTGTGTTGCGCTACGCGCCATGACCATGTGAAATCTATTCCCGCGAATGGTTCACCTCCGGTCATTTACGGTGCTTAGGTCAGCTGTGAAAAGAAAAAGATGTACTGCCGCCTCTCACCGGGAGATTTAAGGCTCTTAACGAGTCTTTGCGAAATATATATACTTCATTTGGTATTAGGATAGTTTCTTGACATTTTATCCTTTTTTTTTTTTTCGCAGTAACGACACACTCAAGTAAAATGCGATTACATAAGAGGATCAGGCAGGTGCGCCCTGCACTCTGTGTTTTTTTTTTTTATCTCGATTACTGTACGCACGGGTGCCCCCAGAACGTTAAATGTGCAAAAGGCAAATTCTTCTTTTAAGATACTTTCCTAATGATCCGCATCACCTTCGAAATATAAATCCTTTCACTCGCGGCGCTCTTCTCCGGTGTTTTTCTTCTCGTAAAGTTTGCAAGAAAATTTTGCCGACTCTTTAATACAACGTCGTAAAGTTGTATCGTCGCCGATTTCTTGCGAAATAAATGCTTTTCAGATAATTGCGTTTTCGCGAGTGAGAGAGAGAGAGAGAGAGACGAGAGTGGAAAGTGCACGCGATTGTGCACCGTCGTTGTCGTCGTCGTCGTCGTCCGCTCGCTATCACCCGATTTCGACACCTCATGTGGGTAACGAGTCAACGTTGACACACACGGGATCCTCTCTCGAAGGATCTCCCTCGGTCGCGCATTGTGCAAAACAAAGCAAGAGAAACGAGATTGAGATATGATTCTCGTAGGTGGTTAAATTCACGCGAGTGAAAATTATCGCTTTCTCGAGCGCGCGCACAATTTGTTGATGTTATCGAGACGGAACGTTAGTCACATAAATGTCGTCAACATATTATGGACAACAATAAAAAGAAGTCATGTTAAATACAAATATTTTAACAGCAACAACTTTGCGCAACTTGAGTGGAAGCGAGCTTTAACATCGGGACAAACAAAGTGAAGATTACTTTGTTTCGGCATAATTAAGAGACGAAGATTGCTATCTCGGCTTTTAGATCTTCTTCCGATATCACTCGCGACAGAGAAAGAGAGAGAGAGAGAGCGTTTCCATATTAAAGTGCGCAAACAAGTAAGTCTCCAAATATAACTCGAGTAAATCGAAAATCATTAATCAAGTGACACGAAATCTCGAATGAGACACTCGTCGCGTCTACGTTTTTTTAATCTAAAAATAGATTTTTCTACTTTTACTTTATTATTTATTTTATTTATTTTATTATTTTATTTTTATATATTATTTATTTTTATTTTATTTTTATTATTTTATTTTTTTATTTTATTATCTTTCTATTTATTTTTTAATCTATTTTTAAATTAAAAAAATATATAGACGCGACGAGACTTGCCTCGCCTTGTTTGTGTCGTGTCGGATTCCTCGGAACAGACATCGACGACGGCACAGCACTGCCGTTAACAAAAGTCCATCTCGGACGGACTGTATGAGACACGTAAAAGAGAGCCGGCTGGACGTAAAGACGGCCAGCTAACGGTTACGATGTGGTCCACACGCGCGCGCGCGCGTGCGTGCGTGAAGTACCCACACACGCACACACATTCATTCTCTAGTGACGTCGTTATTCTATACACCTACGGTTCTCATTCTCATACTTTATTCTTGTTCCTGTTCACGCGAATGCCTGAATGGCGCGACCGCGTCTCACAAATACCTGGAAAACTCCAGGTCGACGAACAGGTGCCACTCGGTCGACGAGGTTTTGATTCTCTCTTTTTTTTTTTCATTTATCTGTAATTGAATGATCATTGAGATTAGTTCGGCGCAAGTAACAGACAAATTGTTACGTCGTGGCTCGTTAAAATAGCGCTACCATCATTTTCAACGTACATGTAAAGAAGAAGATAATCACTGTAATGCGCGATTGCTGCAAATTTGTTAAATTACAGGGTATGTGACTCGCTAAGGAGTCTATCGATATCTTCGCACAAGAGACTTCTTCGTGCGATGCAACGAGCGTACAGCCGTGCGAATGTTGTTATTATTAATCTTCTCCGTGTCACCTGCAAACGCAACGTGTCATCAGTTTAAACCCGCAAACCGCAAATCTCAGCATTGTTGAGTCTCTACATTCGTTTCGAAAAAAAAAAAAAAAAAAAGAAAATAGCGTGCAGAAAATACGTTTCTCTAATTTGTCATACGTGTCACACGACTGAGCGCGTCGCACGCATGACATCCTATAAATTACACTTAAAAAGAGTCTGAGAGACAACGGTCGTCAAACTCGATTCTCTCGTGCCTCTTCGCGCACAAGAATCCCTCAGGCGATGTATCACGTCTTCCTCTAACGAATCAGACTAACGAGCCGATTCTGGAACAACACTTTTCTCTCGAAACTAACGCGCCGTATCGATCGGTCGAGAAACAAAAAAACCCGAGAGTTTTACTTTTTTCCGATATTATAGCGCGCTCTTTTTTGTATTTAACTTTCTCAAATGTTTTTTTTTTTCCACGATAAATATTAATTTCTCGCACTTGTACGCAAAATAATGCACTTGCGTGCAGATTTAATGTATTGATTTTAATGTGGAATTTCGTAACGCGTAAATTTTATGTCGTCCCGACGCTCAATCTCGTGCTACATTATTCATAGGTACCCAAGCAATTGTGTTACATCATATTGAATAAATTTTCATCCAGATTTAGTATCGTGCGAAGAGCAAGCGATACCCAACTTTGGAATTCCGGAATTCTCCCGGATCTGATTTCGACGAGTCATAAGAAAATCGCGTCTCGCGTTTTATATTCTTCGATTATCTCAGTATAAGTTATTTTAACACCTGAATATATTTCATCAGCATACGTGAGAGTAATAAAAATTTACATTAAGTCGTGATCTCTAGGCTGTTGCTAAAACGTCGTTTTATCTCTGGAAATTTATCATTTATTTTTAAACCTTCACAGCGAGACTTTCAGTTTCACGGAATACAATCAGATCAATAAATAACTAATATTGTGTTTTGTTGTTGTTTTTGTTTTTTCTGTATTACATTATTCCGACATGTGTGCAAAGAATTCTTTTTATCTCGAAGGTGATTCGAATGCTAGCACGCGAACACACGGCAACAGATCCATGAAATAATCGCAAAAAACGCAATCGCTTTTCGTCATTATTCCACCACCCAAGTGAGTTGTCTTTCCCATGTTTGGATAATAAAAAAGTGAACGATTATCCAGGGGAAGACGTAATTAGTTGCACAAAGCAACATCTTTCCAAAAGAATGACGTAATAAAACAATATTGAGCAACTTTCAGTGGTTTAGCCCTGCTCCCTATGTCAACGTTATAATTACCCATAAAAAGACGATGACGATTTAATTGCCTTTATGTAACACATCCTATAGGTTTTACCCTTAAAACCACGAAACATCGTGTTGCACGATTTGCGCGAAAAAGCAATATAACGGTGCGCGCCGCAACAAATTAGCGCTCCTACCTTAGAATTACGTTAATTAACTGCCGTTGCATCAATGTAACAGCAATACATTAGCAGTTTCCGCATATGATGAGAGACATGATAAAGCAGTGTGAGAAAAATCTCAGAAACTGTATTCGCGCGCTAATTGTTCGCTCAAAACAACAAAACCATCAGCCAGAAGAAAATTTAGTTAAAAATGTTTTGATGAAAAAAATACTTTTCGATTTTACATTACAAATTTTCTCCCCGCCGTGAAAAACCGAGCGATGGGATTTTCTTCGCACACGAGACATCGACCGACGTGAACTGCAAAGAATGCAGATACTGACTTGCTGGTCACGGTGTCATTGAACTCTGATTTTTCTTTTCCAGCCGTGCCACTACACCTCCAGATTACTTAAACGCTGACCATGTATGCGCGACGCGTACATGTTGCGGTTCACGAACGGGTTCGTGAAAAAGTGAACCTCCGCTCGCGTCTCTTTCCACGTATCTTTTTGCGTGCCGATTGTTTGTCTCTACGTTTGCAGTTTTTATTAAAGGAATCTCTTCTCCGCATCTAGGAGAGGAGATAAAGTTTCAAAAAGAGGAAAAATTGCGTATACACTTTGCGAAGGTGCACACTAATGAGATCCGTTCGCGCTTGGTGCATGGAAAAGTGTTTGTGTTTCGCAACAATGGAATTTTGCACAACCAGGCTCGATATCAACAACCGAATCCGCGGCGTCGTCGCGTGCGTTATTTCGCGAATGTTCCTCGGTAGTTTTAGATCAGATAGCGACGGCGCATATATATATATATATATATGTATATATACATATATATAAAAGATGGTAGAAATTCGATCGAGCCGACTTTCTTTCTCCGATCTCATCCACTACGCGTTTTATATGTCCCGCTAAATATCGTCTACCGTTCTCATAACCCATCAACCTCTATTTTAACAAGTCGGGCTATTAACTTTCAATCTGGACACTTCATTTCACGCGATACACATTTTTAACACACGCGTGTTGCCACCACGTTATTACCGTCTCACTCCTACGCTTCTAATTGGCGACTACGCGCCAAGAAGAAAAACGAGATACTTACGGAGAATTATCGGATAGTCATTCTACCGTGAAAGATAAATAAGATGAAAGGCGAGATAACGCTCCATACAATTTTACTTCACTTTATCTCAACATCAAATCTGAGACAATTCGGTGGCATCGTTTTGAAGAAGACATTGGTTCAAGGCTTTTTTCACTTCTCACGTCTGAAAAGCGAGATGTTCTCATGCTCGGGTCAGTTTGCAGTCAGTGTCACATAAATATTAATGATTATTATAATGCGTATAAGAACACCATTCACCTTCGCGTCAAGTCGCATATAATCTCTCACGCGTATCTCTGCGATGACTCAAGTATAACGTTTGGACAAGTAGCACAGCTACTATATAAATATATCGCTCCAAAATATTCTCTGTATCGTCGTAATTTCTCAGTCCAATATCTGAAAAATACGATCGTAACTTTTAAAACGCAGTTAATTACGTTATCCTCTAAATAATTCGATTTAAACGCATTTGATGTGAAAGCTTCGAGGCATTTGTTGAAAGTGTGTTTTTTTTTTATCAGCAGATTTGGGTTGCAATCAAATTTAACAGAGATTCCGAGAAAAACGTAGATCGGTTTTCTTCGATTGCTTCCGCAATTGTGCGAAATGTCGCTTTCCTTCAACGAATCAAAAAGGCTTCAATAGTCGGACGGATGATACGAAAGATCTCTCGCAAAGAGAGTCGTTTTTACTCGGTCGCTCTATAAAATCTATTTCGCTTCGCTTCATAGCGTTTGTGATCTTTTTAGAAAGTGGTTCGCTTGGCGTTCGTCCCATCGACGAACGATAGTCATTAGCAAACCCTATCACGCCGACGACGTTTACGCGTGTAGCGCAAAATCAATTTGGAAGGATCACAATTCGATTATTCGCTTCAAATCGAATCAGAAACATGGGAAATGACAATAATTATGACGATGTAACCGATCGTTCGAATGTTCGTGAAACATTTCGTGAAAATTTAAATATAAAACACTTTTATTCTCGTCAGAGACCCACGAATTTAGCACATGCGGGTGTAACAAAACTCTTGTAACCTCGTAACCTCAAACCGAACAGTTTCAACGTCGTTGGTAAATGTTCAGCGTTCTCGTTTCAGGGGAGAAGTATGAGCTTGTTTACCTATGTACCCCACAGATAGCCAAATGTGAAAACTCAATATAAAGCAAATCATTGTATGGATTAAGTTGCTCGCCAATTGCTGTTGTGTTGTTTTTATTTAACGCAACGAAAATGTTTTTGTCAATTCAGTATCAATATGCTGAGTTTTCTTATCAATCAATTGTTGTAGCCAATGTTTAGGACATGTGAGTCAGCAATATGTGAGCAATATACGAGCAATAATTTTTATTCATAAGTTGAGAAAAATTAATATAAGTTTATTGCCGATGAGTTGTTGAGAACTTGCTGTTATTATATTTTGAAAACTGTTGTTGGCAAGAACATACTGAAAAGAGGATACACCCTTTTGTTACATTGCTGAAAACATATGAGTAATATTTGTGGCAAGTTGCCAACAACTTGCACTCAGTTGGCTATCTGGATATAAATTCTACAATACCAGTCTGTACTTATTTGCTTGGTGGCACTTTTTTTCTCGCTGGAAATTTAAATATTCGTTTTCTTCTTCTGTTTAAGATCCGGAAACATGAGGGCCATCTACTTGTTCCTCCTCGGCGTTGTCGCCGTGAGTGCCCAGCGTCGTCTAGCCTTGCCCGATCCGCGAAGCTGTTCGAGCCGTAAGTGCTTCCAGCGACATTTCGCAATCGCATCTCGCTGCAAATTGTTTGACGTATAAAAAACTGTTGTTTGCCTTTGAGAGAAAATGAATATTTATTACATTCATATGCGCGCGCTTTAATAATAGCTGTAAAATGATCTGTCTTCCTGAGATGTAATAAAACATTTTCATGACTCGAGCGATAATAAAAACGTAATCAGAAGTCAGTCGAAAGTGAAATAATATAAAATTATAATGGCGATTGATGATATTATTATGGACGCATTAACGTGTGTTCATTCGTTCAGGCGTTCGTCACGCGACGTACAGAGATGCCAGAGGAGTCGGTCACTCGTATTTCTTCAGCTGGGAACATCCGCCGACTAGAAGCCTTGAGGTGGACTGGTTGGACGCTCGCAACATCTGCCGTCGTCACTGCATGGACGCCGTGTCTCTGGAGACTCCTCAGGAGAACGAATTCATCAAAGCAAGATTGGCGAGAGGTGAGCTAATATATCGCAACGACAGCCTCTCTCGAGATCCATCCGTCAGACTGATTCCTTATGAAAATCATATTGTGTAACGAACGCGTTGCGAATAATCTTCGCTTTTAAAAAAAAAAAAAAAAAAAAGATTCGTGAACCATCAATCTGTACATTGCAGATTTCGACGATTTGGAAAACTGACGTGTAACAGATCTAAGAGTGTTCGTTGTTTATATCTCTCTCAAAGATGTCATATTTATTAATAGTAACCAATTAAGTTTCAATGACGCTAATTTAATTATACGTATCTCACTCGCAACTTAACTATCCTTTCAATCGCTCGTGTGCAATTATTCTCAGTTTTGCATATATTATTGCTCTCTCGATTGTTACGCACGCCGACACTTTTTTACACCCGCGAGAAAGAGAGATTCGTGATATCGAATAAACACAACTGATAAGTCGTAAAGATTAAGAAATAACAATATTAATTATTGATCGCATTCACATTCCGATCAAAGATTTCGTAACAAATGTGTCAATGTCGTACCAAATGATTTTATTTCAAATGTTTTCGTTCACGTCGCGGTTTCTATGCGTGAAGGCAAGATGTTAGTGAAGACATAACACGCCGAACATATCATTTCTGAATATATTTTACATTTTTTTTCGCGGGAAACACTAATGGAAAATTATCGATTCAATTCATGGTAAGGTTGATCGCAAAGAGAAAGAGAGAGTTTGTAAATTCGCGCATAGTTAAACTCGGGAATTATTTAAATTACATACAGCACATCCTTGTATATAATTTGCCGACAAAGTTCTTGTAATAAATGGTAGAAAAACAAGAAACAATCTCTCTCTCTCTCCCTTTCTCTCTCTCTCTCTCTCTCTCTCTCTCAATTACTCAGCTCAATCTAGTAATAATCGATGTCTTCCGTATTCTGCAACCTCTTGAAGAGAACCGTGTTCAAACGATGAATTTTAGGTTCCACGGTAATGAAACTCGTTAATTGTAATCTACCGGATTGAGAGGATTTAAGAAGTTCGAAAGGAGAGACGCGCGCGAGCAACGCGCGGAATCTCATTAAAGTTTTGAGTGCAATTTTCGTAATACAATCTTGCGAATATCCACAACAAAGTAGACAACTCTCTGAAGCGCGTGAGAAGTAAAAGCAAATCTCTGGTCGGACAATTTGCAAGTTCGATTGCACAATATTGCGATTAGGTTTCGCGAAGAGGGTTTCTCGCGCGACCGATTAGGCTTAGGATTTGGTGGCGCAATTCGCGTGGCGACAGCTCGTCATTTCTCTTCGTCACTTGTTGTTCACGACCCGCGCGCTTGATCCCGCCGCGTTGCAAGGAATCCAAGTTGCAACTTAGAGATCCGCGGAGATGTTCCCCTATGCTCGACGAAGCGGGTCACTTTCACTTGACTGTTGATGCCTCGTGCAGAAACATAAAAAAAACAAACAAACAAAAAAAACAAAAAAAAAAAAACAAACAAAAAAAAATAGTCGATGTGAAAGGAACTTTATGTAGATACTTGCGATTCAGCGATTTGTCTTCCAATCCCTCCCGTGAGCCATAAGACGCCTCGTTATCGCTAGATCGAGTATTTATACGCATTATTATTCTTAGTGCGCTGGTTTATAGAGAAAGGATCTTTAAGTTGCACTGCACTCAACCAAAAGGTTTTGATTTCTTCGCCTGAATTATATAATACTGCAAAGTTCATTTAGGAAGTGAACAGCAGGAAATCAATAATTTTCAGTAAGCTGGATATATCCGAATTATCAATCTACCTGTAATTGATGATAAATACAGACATGGTGCCGCGCAATAAACTTAATTTAGGTACTCGACGAATCTCGAGACTCGAAAAACTGATTCTCCTCGTGCTGCGGGAAACCACAGACTTGAGATACACTACAAGGAAATATCGTTTTAAACATAGTTTCTGGCTTGAAACAGAAGTTTGTTTTCTTTACACAGACAAATGCGCCGTGCACACGAACGCGGGTTCACTGTCTCTTCTATTAGTTCATCGCACATTCGTATTGTTGCGGTTTATCTTAATTGATTCGCGAGTAAAACTACGGGCGCAATAAAGTTCTGTAGATTCTCTAAATTTTGTTTGATTTTATACAAATATCTATCAAAAAATTGTCGAAACTTCCTTGTTCGTCGACAAGTTTAATTTTAATTGAAAGACTTTCGGTTTCTCTGGAAAATTTGCATCGAGATATTATTATTCGTCAGGAAATGTGAGATACATTTGGACATCTGGTCGTAAGTGCAACTTCAACGGCTGCGACCGACCGGATCTTCAACCTCAGAATATCAACGGATGGTTCTGGTCCGGATCTGGAGCCAAAATCGGATCGACGAATCAGCGTAATACCGGAGACTGGAGCAATACAGGTGGATACGGTCAACCGCAACCAGATAACCGTGAAGCTGCACAGGTATGCGACTTTCTTTAACAATATAACATATAAACAAAAATCCATTTAATCTCTCTCTCTCTCTATAAAAAAAAATTTCTTGAGAATTTATTTACAATTTTATCGAAATTAGGAAACGATCTCTAAGTGTGTTTATAGAAAAAAAAAAACTATATTCCGCACGTAGTGTACATTATAATTTTAGCGAGTGTGTAAACTGTTGGTTTGTTTTGCGCGCATCTTAAATTAAATGAATTCAATTCGCGAACAAAAGAGATATTCCGTTGAGACATCGCTAAGCAGGGCAATCGGTTCTAACACGCTTTCCTTTGGTGCAGCAACGACCCCGTGAAACTCTGATTTATATTCTCGCGGGGTAAAGTGAAAGTTCTTTGGCATCCTCCGGATTTATCTTCTTATATACATGACCTTTCGCATTAGCAATTTTTATCAGCTGGCGCGCGTCTCGCTCTCTTAATTTCGTTATAAATCACGTACAGGAGAATCGTTTATAGAGAGATCGTGTAATAGTAAATGCGTAAGGCAAAGAAAATCAAATTATCATCAACACATATCGCGTAGAAATAATCTAAGAACTGAAAACTCTTATAAGAGACAAATTTTTTTTACCTCGTTCGTTCGCAGGGTAACGACGAGTCCTGTCTGTCAATTTTGAACAACTTCTACAACGACGGCATCAAGTGGCACGACGTCGCGTGTCACCACGTGAAACCTTTCGTTTGCGAGGACAGCGACGAGCTCCTAAACTTCGTCGCGTCCCGAAACCCAGGAATTCGTTTGTGAAAGGCGACTGCGGCGGACTCGGGCAAGCAGACTATCGTCGTGCATTGAAGACGAGTGCGGACGCGACGATATTTCACGCGCTCTCGTCTCGTTCGCGTTTATTTATAATTACACTAACTCCCCCGAGAGATACGCTCTCTCTTTAACGAGCCGCGATTGTAGTGCTGCGCAATTCACCGTAAGCGGAACACTTGATAGCTCGCCGTATACCTATAATAAATGTAGGTGGTACCTCTCTAAATCCATTTTAGTGTTTATTTTTACGTAAAATTCTCTTGTAATTTTTATATCTTCCTTTCGTATGATAATAAATGCATTTTCTCATTTGTATCTTGATGCTATATATTTATATGTACATCTTACCTCTTTGTGTGTGTTATCAAGTTCATCTACCTCATATCTCCCTCTTGTCTCAAGTTTGCAACCTTTGCAAAATCTCGCTGTCACAAATCACAAGAGAAACGATACAAAGAAAAAACGGAGAAGCGGCTGCTTTCGAATACTTAGTTTTTGATGCGAGGCGCAATTTTTTTATTGCTACAATTTATCGAAGATTTTTGATATTCTGAAAAGTTGTGAAATCGATACTTTGACTTATTCGCAGAAAAGATATGATAAAATCAGTAATACGAACCATGAGAAGATAGCGTAGAAATGGCCGTTACCGTAATGGAAACTCCCCATGGACTTTGTGCGACATCTAGACGCACCGAATAGAACTTTTTATAACCACAAGCTAAAGCCAAATCTACAAAAGTCGTAGAACGCGTTTGCAAAGTCGCGTACTCGATAGTAAGGTAAATGTCCCAGTGATTAAACGTGTCCCAGTACTTAAGAGGGTCCTGGAGTAAGACCCGAAGTCCGCACTAGGGATGTTCGATTTTGATTCGATTACTTAAAAAATCGATTATTTTGGCCAAAAAATCGATTCTTTTAATCGATTCTTTACTATTCGATTTTCTTGAGAATCGATTCTTTATCCTAAGAATCGAATAAAAGAATCGAATCAAAATCTTTG
>NW_018021395.1:39195-49124 GCF_002006095.1 Pseudomyrmex gracilis | reverse complement strand
TGTCGAATCGTACGGTGTCGAATAATTTGGTGTCGAATAAATCTGTGTCGAATCGAGCGGTGTCGAATCGTACTGTGGTCAATAGAGTGTCACCCCGCAAAATGCTTTTCCAAGTCTGTAAGTCTTGAAAAAAATACATAATATTAGTGATAAGAATTAATTAAACATCTTAAGATGCATTTATTATAATATTTTTATTAATTCTTAATATAAGGTAACAGTGCTAATATTTAAAAGTTTTTAAAATATTAATTAAACATCTAATATTCTAAAAACTTATTTACTATATATATAAAGTATATTATTAATATTAATAATTGTTTTATATTTTTAATTTGTAAATCACGAAAAGAATCTACAATTTACAAAAGCACAATCTAAAAGTATTTAATTTATACAGTCATCAAAGAGTATCGGACCCCCCCTGATATCTTCAGTTAGAATGCATTTTAGAGAAAATGTCCAATTGCAAAGTTGTATGATTTCAAGCGAGGAGTAAGATGATGACCTTGACTTTGATCTTGACCATGTTCTTTAGGGTCATTTCAAGGTCAACATTATTTTGTTAAATGGAATCCTCTACATTTTATTGCATATTTTTATAGTTTATCTCGAGAGCTTTCCAAAACACTATAATAAAATAATTCTTTATTAAGTACTTTTTGAGTTATAAAGGTTTGAAATTAACAATTTGTTAATTGGCATGTAGGTCCGGCCAGTTAAGACAAGAGTGGCGTGTGGGTCGGGCCAGTTAAGGCAAGAGTGGCGTGTGGGTCCGGCCAGTTAAGACAAGAGTGGCATGTGGGTCCGGCCAGTTACGGCAAGAGTGACGAGTGGGTCCGGCCAGTTAAGGCAAATTTCATTCCAATTGATCAGCTTGGGCAAAATATTCAATTGTATCAAACAATTCACAACAAACTCAACTTGTTGCCCTTTAACAGCCTGGCAATGTACCGATCTGTTATAAACAGCTGAAACCGCATTCCGGTACGTTTTCGGCGGTATTAGTTTTATCTCTCGAGGTATTCTCCCTCTTAAATCATCTAAATCTTGAGACTTAGTGGCATAAACTTTACTTTTCAAGTAAAGTAACCTCACAACAAAAGTCAAGTGGGGTCAAGTCCGAAGACCGAGGTGGCCACTCAATATGACCCCTTTGCCCTTTCCACCTGTCGTGAAAAACATCAGTCAAATATTGACGGACAATGATACCATAATGAGGTGGAGCTCCATCCTGTTGGAAATAAATTTCATCCATATTGTCACCAGCTATGTCTCAAATAGCTGGAACAATTTGTTTGCAAAGCATGACTGTGTATACCTGTGCTGTCAAATTGCCTTTAATGAAAAAAGGGCCAACTAGTCTACCATTAAGAATACCAGCCCATACTTTAACTTTTTGTGGATATTGGGTATGATTGTCTTTTTTCCAGTGAGGATTAACGTCACTCTAGTACTTACAATTGTGTCTATTTACATTTCTAGTCAGTTCAAATGTTGCCTCATCAGAGAAAACAATATTAAATGTAAAATGGTAACAATAAATCCGCTCGAGGTGATAACAAATTAAAATTAAAACACAAATATACAAAATCTGTATCGAGTTCAAATGGTTCTTAAAAAGTTATTATATTATACAATTAAATTAAATTAACATGCCGTTGTTAATTATATAATGATACAAACGTTTTGGCCTTTACTTGAGCCTTCTTCAGTGTAACAATAAATTTAAAATTTAACAATAACGCACATCTTAAAACGCACTTGAAGAGTTTGGAGTTAACAAGTGAAATTCTTACATGTAGAAGTCCTTTGTGAAAGATGAAGTGATAGGTGGTAAGACTTTCTAAAAAAGTTATGTAGTTAAGAGTCCGCACAAATTTCAAACAGAAGAAGTCAAAAGTTTCGAAACTTACAAATCCGTCAACAATCAAACACTGAGCAGAGAGTAAAGGCAACGGTTTATATATCATAATCCCCACTGTCGTAACAAAAAATAGTAGAAACGTTCGTTGAATTTAAAATTTAGAATGTTTGGTAATGTCAAGTAGATTAAAATAAGAGTGGTCAAGCAAGTCAGTGTCATTAATCAAATTTAATCCATATGTTTGTTCTTTAATATAGATAGTCTCCGAAATCAATCTTTTGTAAAAATTAAGTTTGTGATCTAAAATCTGAGTATTGTCCCAATTGAAAGAATGATTTAAACATAGTCTATGTTGTGAAATGACCGATAAATGTGAGGATGTTTTCTTGATATCATTTTTATGTTCTTTTAGTCGTGTTTTCAATTGCCTTTTTGTCTGCCCAACGTATGATGCACAACATATAAAACAATCAATTTTATAAATAATGTTGTTATTAGAGTCATGTTCAACAGAGTCCTTATGAACTTTAATTATTTTGTTAAGTCTATTGAGACATTTGTATCCCACTATTATGTCCGAATTCTTAAAAGTATAGCTAATGTTCTCTGAAATATTCTTAATGTATGGTAAAACAATTAGCTTCTTGTCTACTGTGGAGAGAGAGCCAATATCGAACGAACTATTAATTTTTTTGCAGATAAATTTTTTAATCCTAATATTAATATTGTTAAAAATAAAATCAAGAGGATAACCATTGTCAAGTAGAGTATTAATAACAAATTTAATATTTTTATTATGGAAATCAGGATGTGACACCAAGATTGCACGGTCAATAAGACTAAAAATTATACCTTTTTTATGGCATAAAGGATGATGGGAAAAAAACGATAAAAATCTTCCTGAAAATGTCTTTTTATGAAACCAATCAATTTTTAGCTTATGATCAACGACATGTTGATCTCCTCATCCTTGCATCATTAACACTGTTATTTGATCTTTTTCAGAAAGCTCCGCCATTCTTAATTAGAGCAAAGAAGAATTAATCAGGTAAGTGATAGGAAATTGATCTAAATAATTAAGTAGAGAAAAATACTAAGTATTAAGTGTTGGTCCAACTATTGATTTGTTTATTTTAACCAGCACTAGCAAAAAGCTCGTCGAGCAACTGAAAATTTAATAGATTCATTAATAATATTTACAAAAAATGTCTGGGCTATTGGAAACAAAATAAAGATGTTTGAAACAATTAATTGAAGCGCAATGGCTTCTTTTGTTACAAAAAAAGTTTTTGGGCTGTTTGTTTTCGTCCACGAGGTAACTGCTGCTTGCTAAGAAGAAAACAGCATCAAAGATTAAAATCAGTGATCCGTATTGTTTACTCAAGAGCTCGTACATTGGTGCCTGCGAAAGTGAGAGAATAAAGATCGGCCCTGCCAACGCTTTCGGGCAGATTCCCGTTAACGCCTTCGGACATCACGTATTCGAGCATCAACTTCTCGCGACCACCTACGGGCAGTTTTCCGCCTACTAGCATAACCGTTTGAAGCCGTACAACTTTGCTATTGGACATTTCTTCAAAATGCATTTTTACTGAAAATATTAGGGGGATCCGACACTTTTTGATTAATGTATTTTCGTTAAACCAATTAATTGGTCTCATTATTCCGCGCACAAAAGTATTAAGGTTATGATTACTAAAAACTAAATATTTTACAAGATATTTTACATTTTGTGGCAAAAAATTGTTAACTTTAAACCTTTATAACTCAAAAAGTACTTAATAAAAAAATATTTTGTTATAATGTTTTGGAAAGCTCTCGAGATAAGTTATAACAATATGCAATAAAATGTAAGGAATTCCATTAAAAAAAAAATAAAGTTGACCTTGAAATGACTTTAAAAGACATGGTCAAGATCAAAATCAAGGTCAGCATTTTACTCCTCGCTTGAAACCATACAATTTTGCTATTGGACATTTTCTCCAAAATGCATTCTAACTAAAGATATTAGGGGGGTCCGATACTTTTCGATGACCCTGTATAACTTATTATATGAATATAATATCCTCATTAATTGAATTTCGTATAATATGAATTAAATATTTTGTGATTATATGTCTGAAAAATATAGATTTTTTAATCATTATTTACAAAACAATAATATATAAAACAAGAACACTAATAACGTGGAATATTAAAAAAACTTTTGAATTTTTCTAGTTAACTCATATGTAATAATTCCTAAAAAAATATAATGCATCTTGAAATGTTTTACTATCATCAATAATATTACGTACTTTAGGTATGTCGCGTGTTCACGGTCTACACACAATTTTTACACACAATTTTTATTTAAAAGACGTACAATATGTACATATTTATATTTTTTTCCGAGATTTACAGTTTTAAAACAAGTACGTAATATTATTGATGATAGTAAAACATTTTAAGATGCATTATATTTTTTAGAACTTATTACATATAAGTTAACTAAAAAATTCAAAAGTTTTTTTAATATTGCAAGTTATTAGTGTTCTTGTTTTATATATTTTTGTTTTGTAAATTATGATTAAAAAGTCTATTTTTCAGACATAATCTCAAAATATTTAATTCATATTATACAAAATTCAATTAAGAAATATATTATATTCATATAATAACTTATATAAATTAAATACTTTAGGATTATGCTTCTGTAAAATGTAGATACTTTTTGTGATTTACAAATTAAAAATATAGAACAATTATAAATACTAATAATATAGTTTATATATATATTAAATGTTTATTTAATGTTTTAAAAATTTTTAAATATTAGCACTGTTAATTGATATTAAGAATCAATAAAAATAGTATAATAAATGCATCTTGAGATGTTTAACTCATCCCTATCACTAATATTATGTATTTTTTTCAAGACTTACAGTCTTGGAAAAGCATTTTGCGTTGTCATACGCTACAAGCGCGCAACGTGAAACGTGTCTTTCTAGCCTCAGTATGTTGCTTGCATAGCGAGCTTGGTGGAAACGAGGCAGAACATAGTATGTCTGCGCTCTTTCACGAGCCGAACAGCCGAGCGTGACATCACGCATACGGACGGCGATTCTCGCTTGCGTGCGTGCTCCCACTACTTCGGTGCTCTTGGTTCTGGCCGGCCCGATATATCATCACTGGTCTCAATATTATTGTGACCATTGTCTAGCTTAGTCTAGTTGCTACGCGTAAATTGTAGAACTTTTTCCATGTTTATTTTAAGTATCATAAAAACCGACGGTTAGCGATAAAACTGTGACGCACCACCGACCCTTCGAAATACCTTACCATATAAGGCAATTTTTTGACACAAGAAATGATTGTCCTAACACACAGCCGAATCTAGAACATTTTAGATTATTCTCGAACAGTCGAGAATGCTCTAGAATATTACCAAATAAGGAAAACTCCAAAACTTTCCTTGGCCAAACTCAGGCCCTATAAAAGCGCGCCCTCGAACCGAGGCGGGCAGTCAGAATCAAGCAGTCAAATACAGTCGGTCAGTTTTACCTATCATTTTGTCTAAGTAAGTATTGTAAGCGTCGCGAATAATAAAATAAGTAAAAATTGTGATAGTGATATAAAAATTGTGAATAAATCAAGTTTTTATCAACCTGTGGCAACAATTCTTACACTATAAGCTGGATATTAAAGTGAGTAATAAATTAAAAGTAATTTGCCACTCAAGTAGGGTCAATAGCTTACAAATAAATAAATAAATAAATAAATATCCAGTAAGTTTGTCAAATAAAGTAAAAAGTGGCAATTGAGACTCTCTATATAGTAAAAGGTTAGGACAGAGCAAATAAAAGTAAGAGTGCCTTTTAGCAGTAAAAATAAATAAAAATATATAGAATGTGGCACAAATAGGATAATTAAATCTGCAAAACTCAATTATAACCAAAATAAATGGATAATCCAAGATTTTATTATGGAAAATTGCGAAAAGACTGGCAAGCACCTATAACAGGCACTGTATGTATATGTATATGTATATATATGTAAATGTATAATTAATATGTTCCTTTTAGTTCTTACAGGTAGAGCAAGTAAGAAAATTAGAAGCTGCAGAGGACAGGAATGTGACCTACCTTCTTAGGAACTGTCAGGATATGTAGCTGCTGATGATGCGTTGATGTGGTCCACAAAGATAAGTATATATAAGATTAAAATTATGTATAAAATTATTACTGAAGTCAAGCGTTAAAAGTAAAAATAGATAAATATAAATAGGTCACAATATAAAAAGTTTCTTTATTTTCTTCTTACAGGTACAAAGGGTGGTAGGCTGTACTCAGATACACAATGTAGATACAAACGGCTTGCAATAAATTGGTTGAAATAAGTAAACATGTAAAAATATATAAAAATAATTCTTCTATAAACTATGTGTGTGGATATATGTAAGAAATAAGAGAATTAAAATATATATATAATATAAACTGTGACTTATTTGAACCCTATGTGGCCACTCTCTTTTTCCCACTTTCAGCAGCGGTAGCAGCAGCAGCAAATTTCCGACTCCTGGACAATCAAGAAGGTTAAAAAAGGAAGGTAGGTAAGTCCTTAATAACTTTTATTTTTCAGATAACGTCTGTAACGGACTGACCACGAGCACACACAGATAACTTGCAGTTTTTCAAGTATGCAGCTGGCAGGGACATACACGAAAAACTCGCGGAAAATAAAAAGAATAAATAACTAAATTAATAAATATATTACCTAAAACGAGGCGCGACGCACTCACACAATAAATAATAAAAATAAATAGAGCAAACCACACGCCACGTAACCTGCCAGCTGCCACACTCACTCACCCGTCAGATTCGAAACTTTTGCTCGGAACCGGCCAGGCCTAACTCCTGGAGCCGTAATAAATAAATAGAACTTACAAAAAATAATTGTCCTCCTTTCCTGAACACCTCGGATTCGCTTTCCCCGAGCTCCTCGAACGGCCGCTAACCTCCAAAATCACTCGCACTCGCGATATTGCGTTTTCGCGATTTTTAGATTTTTTGGCCCGGTAGGCCTCACTGGCTACTAAAATACTTTTCTAAACTGATTTTTGGAACTGTTTTTATATTAAACAAAGGCTGGGCCAAGCCCGGTGGCACTGCAATACTGGGATAATTTGTGCCGGAGCCGGAGCAAGCTCCGGGCGTCCGTCCAGTTCTAAAAATCAGTTTAATATTCTGAGACCGCATTGCGGTCTGTATCAGATGTTAAGCTGATGAGAACTTAGTAATTTGCTTTTATTTTAACCAATTAATGTTCCTCGGGGACAAGCTCCCTCGGAGTGAAATACATAAAATCATTTATATCTGGCGCATGCCGCAAGAATAAATCAGAAAAATTTTAATACAAAATGGCCGGGGACAAGACCCCCCGGCTAGGACTAGGAGGCGCAAGAAACTACGTGAGAGAGGGCACATACTTAACTTCTCTAGTAAGGGGTAAGATGCACCCCCTCGTCACGGTGTTGTGATAAAAATATCGCCCTAGCTAGCCAGCTAGGACGATATTCACAATGTGCGCAGAAATGAGTGTTTCCCAGGCGACACGCAGTGCCAAGAAGCCTAAGAACTGCGGCGCAATTTATTATAACAAAATAGTAGCTAACACTCTGGCGCATGCAGAAGGACGCAAAAAATAAGAAAATGCATGCGCATTCGAATATTAAGAATAAATAAAGTAGAATAAATTAACGCGACATTCACACTTGAGTAAAATACAAAATAAATTCCGCGGCATTTACACTCCCATAAAAACCAATATAGGAAATTTGCAACACTCACACACGAGGGCCTGCATAAAAATTAGAAAAATGTCAAAAAGAATAAAAATGGATAAAAAGAAATATAGTCAGACTAAATAAAATGAAATAGAAACTAAAATGGCCCAATAATACTTTGCGCGACATTCATACTCGAAATAACTTAGACGCAACGAACGCAGAAGAAAGAATACATACTAATATACACATCGTATAAACATAATTATACAAGAGAGGAGGACCCTACCCCTGGCGCCCGCGGTGCGCCAGGATCGCTATTTCCCGTTCCCCGTAGCGTCGGCAAATCGCTCGCGTGTTGGATCAAGGCGTTTCGCCGGGAGACCAAGCAGCCGCCGCGTACTGTCGCACACCGGACACGTGCTCCACGTAAATATCTCGCAACTACCGTATGGTATCGGAGATCATGAGACGGCGCATCATCGCTGCATACGTGTTAGAAACACGTAGCAGCTTCAGCACATACTCATTTTTCCGGTCCCATGATCCGAGGGAGCCGACCACGAACGGCGTTATTACAACACGATACCCTTCCCGCGTGAGGGCCTCCGGAAGAGGAAAGTACTTGGCGACTTTCTTCGGCTCTTGCCTCATTGAACGCCTCACAATGGTTCTCGGAGGGCACCGTGACGTCAATAATAATAATCGACCTCGACTGCTCGTGACAAATCACGCGGTTGGGTCGCAAACTCGCAAGTTTGTTGCCGACTCTCTCGACCCGCTCATTAATCCGGACATCATCCGGCAGACGGAAAGCCCCAGCAAGGCGAAGCAACAGGTCATCGTGCCAGAGTTGAATCGCATCACCGTGGACCCCACAATGGTTGATAAAATAAGGAAGGGTGTCGGCACTCCTTCCGCAACGCCGACAACGCACATCACCTTTCCCCCACTGACGTGCACCATTGAACGGCAACACGTCGAGTCGGGATCGGTGCAAGAAGCGCCAGACGGCAAAGCGGGTGAAGCTGCCAATGCGCATGAAGTGATTGCTCACTTCATGACGCATGGTCACCAGAGATGCCAGTTTACGGACGCTAGCAACATGCAACAGCAAATGGAGGGGATACGCACACAGGCAAACAGCCGTGTACGTGTGCGCTCGGCGCTTCGGCCAGCTTCGAGCAGTAGAGAGAGACGGACATATATAACCGCTCTCTTTCTTTNGCTATAGCTATAGCTATAGCTAACTGCCAGCTGCGAGAAGCGTGCCTAGTTGCTAGCCCGTTTCTTATGCGTGGCTTATGATATGTTCCTTCTCTCTTTCTCTTTCTCTTACTCTCTCATACATACATGGGCTGTGTTTTTTTTCTTCACTACCGGTACTGCAAATCTACAGCACATGTGACGTAAAGTATAGATTAGTAGTACTGGCAGTGGATATCGAAACACAGGCTAAATAAATCTGAAAATGCGTAATATTATGTGTCAAAAAGTAATGACAATAAAGTAGAATTTAATGTATTTTACAAAATAGAATTTAATATATTATACAAAATAATCAATACATCAAAAGTATTGAAAATCAAAACTGATCAAATAATAAACAAAAAGCAAAAACAATAAATTTTTATATAACAAATATTATATACAAACATAATAATAATAAATTTTTTTTTAAACTGTTATACTACTAACTACCGTGATTATTAAGAGTATGAAAAAAACACAAAACCCATAAAATGTAATTACTTTTGTATTATTTATTTAAACTTATTATAACAAAACATTGATTTTGTATGAAGCACTTTGGCAATAAACACTGCGCTTTCATACATAAAAAAACAATATAAATAATAACATGCATAACAGTATAAATAACTATTGTTGTATAAGGAATAAACAAGAAAATATATAATAAAATAAACAAATATATACAATTAACAAATATATGTTAAATAACAATTAACAAATATATAAGCGTATTTACACAAGTTTTATAATAACATTTTTTAATTTCTTATCTATTTGAACACATTTCTAAGTTAATCGATTATTGAGACGCATCTTGCTGTGTCGCTTTTGTTCTTAAACAAATTCTACTAATTAAGAAAACTGATGCATTTATATATGCAATCTCATTTAATAACACGTGCAGCAACGATCATAATAGGGCGTGTTCCGTTTGACCACAGTACGATTCGACACCGATAGATTCGACACCAAATTATTGGACACAGATTTATTCGACACCGTACGATTCAACACCAAATTATTCGACACCGTACGATTCAACAC
>NW_018021395.1:28641-37540 GCF_002006095.1 Pseudomyrmex gracilis | reverse complement strand
CATAAACACAAAAACCAATTAGATAAACCCCATAACCCCATCTTTTGGTAAACCTAAGTCTTCTATAAGATCATTCAACACCAATCTTGAGAATACTTCGATACGATAGTATCGCTATCTTCACTATCAGATTCATTTTCTTCAGCAAAAATCCATGTTTTCGTTCTAACAAAAGCACCATTCTATATACATGTTGCATATATCATCGTCAATGATTGAAGCTATGGTTTATGACGATGACGATTGCGGGTCAATTTCTCACTCTGTTGTTCTTCCTGTACCTGCGTCCAGGGCACCTCCACGCGGTGACGGCGGGCAACGGAGTTGTACCGCTATCTGGCTGAGTCCCTGGATTACGGGTTTCATGCCGTTATGGCAGGCACAGGAATAAGCCAACTTTCGGGTTTCGAGCTCAGATTATGGTGTTTTTTGAGGTTATGGCGGAACTCCGACCCGATAGGGTTTAATGGACCTCGGATTCGGATTCAGCGACCCCAAAAACATATAATAAACATGGTCCCCAGGCCAAAGAAATTTCTTTTTTTTGTGTGGCTGTGTAATCTTTGTAATAAGTAGCACAGAGTTTCGAAATTTATCAAAAATATGGAATTTGCTACCTTTCAAACGTGTGCAAAATTTCAGACCAAAAACATCATAGAGTTTGTGAATAAATGCATTTGTTTAGCCCAAAGATTCTATTTTTGCACTTAAGTATGTCGCTTGTTCACAATGATACAGCAACCAGCATGATCTAGTTTTTTCTGACAAAGTTGTACTATTATATACAAGTGATATTTAACCAAAATTGGTATTAAAAAAGACCCAAAAATGGCGTTGAAAATTATGGTCGTTTTTCGCTTATAAACAAATAAAGTAACTTTGACGTTAATAACTATATCGTTTTATATACTAATTTGTGATATTTTGATAGTTGATATTGTTACGCGTAGTTTAAAAAAAAATTTGGGATAAAGTTCCGAAAATTTGACACACCCGATTTTCCTGTCAATTGGTATATTACTGTATTTCGGTGCGCTGATTACGAAAATGATAGTGAAAATCACCGACAAGGTCATTTTCAAGGTCAAAACTAAAAAATTATTGGTTTGGTAACATTAATTTGATAAATATTTATAGCACAAAAAATGTTTCAAATAAACGTTGTAGCTCTTGAAAAAATACATCATGTATTTTATACATATTTTCACAAATAATGTTCCCCGGGGAGACAAGCTCCCCCGGGGTGGTATACAAAATGAGTGTGAGGGCGGACACTGCCGCCCACGCTCGCGCGCAAAATATTTTAATATAATTGGCCGGGGACATGGCCCCCCCCGGCTAGGAGGCGCAGAAAATTCCGTGAGAGGGGGCACATACTTACCGTCTCCAGTGAGGAGTAAGATGCACCCCCTCGTCACGGTTCGGGTGATTGCGATAAAATATCGCCCCAACTAACCGGCTGGGGCGATATTCACAATGTGCGCACAGTTTAACTATACATATGTATATGCTCCCGAGCCACACGCAGTACCTAAACTAATATAAAGGACCCGGGAGCTGCGGCGCGGCTAATTTTCAGTATATCAGGTATTCTGCTGCATGCTTCAGAATAACAAGAAATCGCATGCATAATAAAATTAAGGAAATAGATAAATAAATAACCGCGGCATACACACTCGACTAAAATACAAAAATAATACGCGACATTCACACTCGGATAAAATACAATAAAGAAGTTCGCGGCATTCACACTCGGGGGCCCGCATAAAATAACATAAACGTCAAAAAAAAAATAAAATAACAAAATAACGAAAAACGCGCAGTCAATATAAAAATAAAAAGAAAAATGTCATAAAATAAAAATAAAAATAAAATTAAAAATAGCCCAATAATAACTTACGCGACATGCACACTCGTAATAAATTAAGACGCAACTAATAAATAACAATAAAAAATACATAATAATAAATAGGCGGGAGAGGAGGACCCTACCCCTGGCGCCCGCGATGCGCCAAGATCGCCATTTCCCGCTCTCCGTAGCGTCGGCGAATCGCTCGCGTAATGTCTCGGAGCGTTCCGCCGGGTGACCGAGCAGCCGCCGCGTACTGCCTCACCCCGGAGACGTGCTCTACGTAAATGTCTCGCGACCAGCGTATGGTATCGGAGACCATGAGACGGCGCACCATCGCTGCGTACGTGTTGGAAACACGCAGCAGCTTCAACACCGCCTCATTCCTCCGGTCCCATGAGCCGAGGGAGCCGACCACGAACGGCGTGACTACCACACGGTACCCTTCCCGCGTGAGGGCCTCAGCAAGAGGAGTGTATTTGGCGACCTTCTTCGTTCTTGCTTCATCAAACTCCTCACGACGGTTTTCAAAGGGCACCGTGACGTCAACAATGATAATCGACCGCGACTGCTCGTGACGAATCACGAGGTCGGGCCGAAGACTCGCCAATTCGGGATCGACCCCTTCGACCCGCTGGTTAATTCGGACTTCACCTGGCAGACGGGTGGCCCTAGCTAATCGTAGCAACAGGTCATCGTGCCTGAGCTGTATCGCGTCGGAATGGACCCCACAATGATTGATCACGTGGGGAAGGGTCTCGGCACCTCCTCCGCAACGCCGACAACGCGCATCGCCCTCCCCCCACCGACGTGCGCCGGTGAGCGGCAACACGTCGAGTCGGGCTCGGTGCAACAAGCGCCAGTCGCCGAAGCGGGTGAAGCTGCCAGTACGCATGAAGTGATTGCTCACTCCATGACGCATGGCCACCTTGAACACTTTCCCCTGATCTTTTTTAGCGAGCAGTGTGCTCGTATAGTACGACGCGATAGCCAGGCGTAGTGCATGGATGACCTGCGCCCGCGCTTCTGGTGGGATTTTCACCAGATTACCCCCCGTGCCCCGACACTCCAGAAGAAGCTCCCGCGTCTCTTCCGCCCTTATCCAGCGGATCCGCAATCTGGAGGACTGCCGTCTACACGCGTTTCGCGCATCAGACCAAAGGGAGCGCTCTCCACCGTCGCGGAACTTTCTTTCGAGCCCAAGAGAAACGAAGCGATGTCCTGCTTCGTTGGTAATGAACCAATTCGCCGCTGAACCACTCCCCTCAGCGACGCCCACGCCAGGTCTCTGACTCCAGCGACGCCAGCCGTGAGAACACGGAAAACGTGCGCTATTGTCAGGACGTCGGCGAGGTCAGCGAGCGGAAGCAGGCCACAGCCCCCCTTGTTAGGAGGGAGGTAGACCACCGCTGAGGGAGGTTGAGCCACGACTTGGCCAGCCTCCTTATCTGCTTGTCCGCGATCTTCACGAGGCTCTTCTCCACTTTGGCACCCCGCAACAAGAAGTCGAGACGTGGCAGGATGTAAGTAGCCACTATCTCGACTTGCTGCCACGGGGCTAGCAACGAGCGCTCGACGCGCTGCAAGTCCTCCATCATGCCTTGGATCGTAGAATAGGGGTTCTGATCAACGGAAAACCCCGTCGGAATGCCGAGGTGCCTATATCTTTCTCTTTCTGCCAGGCATTGCATCATCTTTCCCTAGATCTCGAAGCGGGTCGGGAGGACGCAATCCAATCTTCTCGCTCGGATGTGCAAACTTGCACACTTTGCGGAGTTGAATCGCAAGCCTACCGACCGCGCCTCGGTTTCCACGACGGTGAGAAGTCGTCGCATCCCCCCCGGAGTGTCCGCGATAAGTGCGATGTCGTCCGCATACGCTAGTGCAGACCACCGCTTCCCCAAGATGTAGCCCATGTTTTCTGCGGTGGCCGCGCGCAATACGGAATCTATCGCGAAATTGAATACTATCGGGCTCAATGGGCACCCCTGTTTCACTCCGGAACGGATGGGGATTGGTGCCGTCCACCCGTCGCACGTGCGCACACATGTTGTGCATCCTGCGTACATGGACCCCCACAGGTTTGTGAGGGACGCAGGCACGCCGGACCGAGCTAAAACTCCCCTGATCGCCGCGTGCGGGACCGATCCAAACGCATTGAATAGATCTAGCCACGCCACGACCAATTCTTTCCGAGATCGTCTCGCGTCTGTCAGGATTTCCTGCAGGACNAAGTTGTGCTCGTAGCACCCCTCATCCCGCAGGAAACCTTTCTGTACTGGGCAAAGTTTTTACTAGATATCGCCGAATCCGTCAGACGATCGGCTACGACCGCGGCGAAGAGCTTGGGCGTAGTATCGCCATAGCGAGAGGGCGCCAATTTTCTAAATTGTTCATGTCGCTTTTCTTATATAAACCAGCACGGTATTGGAGTTCTTCCAGGACGCGGGAACAACCTCTAGGCGTAGACAGATGTTAAATAACGCCGTGAGAAGACGTGACCCAGGATCCGCTTCACGGAGGTCCTTGTAGGTCAGCCCGTCGGGCCCCGGCGCGGAGTTACTCACGCGCCGGATGCGACGTTCGACCTCTCGCTCCGTGAAGGGATCCGTGAGTAACGCCAACTCACCATCCGTCAGAGGCTGGGTTGGTTCCACGGCGTCGGCGCCATCCAGCGGCAAGCCGCCGCGGTATAGTTCGGTGAAGTACCCATGTACCCGTTCTTTTTGCACTTTGCAGAATTCAGGGGGCCCATGAAGCACTTTCCGAACAGCCTTGCGTCGGTTGCCCCTGTATAGCGCCTGTATACGCGCCGCTTCGCGCACCCAGTTTGCGCGTCCTTCTCCCGAAGTCCCTTGGCGATTGCCCTCCCTATTGGCGACGTCGTCGGCACGTATTGCTGTAGTAACGCGGGTGGCACCGACACTCTTACGTCAGAGATGATCCTCGGTGCCCCCGCTGCTGGTACCGGGGAAGGTGATGGTATGCCAAGAGGGGGTAAAGTCACCCCCCTGCCGCTGGCCTCCCCCGAACGTGGCGACGCCGCTGCTGCCGGTATCGACGCCACGGGACTGTCGGACGATGTGCTGGCCGGCATAGCTGCAGAGCTCTTCTTGGGTGAAACCCTGGCGCTCTGCAGCTCCCGTGACGACGGCTTCCTGTCTCCGTCTCCGGGCCCCACTAGCCTCAGAGACAGGGGGAATTTTCGCCTCGTCGCTTCGGAGCTCTTCTCGACCGGGGCGTTTGTGACTGTCCGCCTCTCCAAGGAAGCTCGCAGGCCCCCGCTGGTGGTCTGCGGGGGTTATTTGTTTGCGGACGGCCTTTTTCTCGTGACGCCCCCCGCTGATGTCCTCGTTGCTCTCCCCTTCGGGGAGCGGGGGTGCGCACGCACCGGTCTGGCAGCTCCGGATGTCCTGCTGGGCGCGCCGTGCGCCCGCCGCATTCCTCCGGTCTCCTGGGGTGATGGCGTAGCGGCGGGCGATCTGGAAGTTCTTGTAGTTCCTCCCCCCTGGCGGTGTAGCTGCCTGCAGACGATGGTGATGGGAGAGGAGGGCGGCGCGCGAGCGACGAGGTGCCGGCTCTCCTTATAATGCTGCTACCCCCATTTGAGGGGGTAGATAAATCCGCGACCGACTCTCTCCTGGCGGCAGTAGTCCTCCTCGTCGACGCCTTTTTCGGGACGGCTCCCTTCGATGGTCCCGGCTGGGGCACCGTCCCCGCAGCCGTCGCTCTCGGCGGCCTTATGGTGGTGGCGGCCGCCTGTCCTGCAGCGACGGCTGCGTAGGTGGGGGATGGTCCAGGTGGCGTTGATGTTGTTGGAGAGGGCCCGCTGGTTTGTGTCCTAGAAGCTGGGCGGGCCCTCTTGGTGGCGGTGGTGGTGGCGCGTGCGCCGGGGTGCCGCGGGTTAATGGAGGGATTACATTTTGAGGGGGGATTTCTTTTAGTGGTCGGAGCCGCTGACGACGCGGAAGATGGCGCGGCTCCAGGTTTGTTTGCTAATCTACTTGGACCCGCCTCCGCGTCAACCGGGAGTTGGGGGTGCAACTTTTTTATATGTAGTTTAACATCTTTCTGCGGGTACCTCGTCTTCCCCCTGTACCCGCAGAATCCACATTTGTAAGTTATAGAATCCCCTGGGTGGTCTTTATTCAGATGTTTGGAGAGGTGAGGCGGGTCCGCGAATGTTCCCGCGCGCACGGAGGGACGCAATTGGTTGCTGCCGTGGCAGCGAGGGCATACAACGCGCGCGGGAAGCGGGATCTCTATCACAATTTCCTTAGGCTCGGCTTCTAGGGACATTTTCGGAACGCGCTGCAAAGTGCCTGTGCGGATTCGCCTTAATGAATGTTTCGGGGCTCTACCGCTCCGCGTCGCCTCGGTAGGCGACGACAACGCACCTGTCACACGGAATCACATACAACACAACGGTAATAATAAAATAATATAATAAATAAAAGAAATAACAAAATAAAATAACTATTTGACAGGTGCGTGCGGATACGACGCGGATGCACGGATGGAGTGAACGCAACCTAACGCCGAGATGCCTGCCAGATACGCCTTTGCACACAAGTGTCACCAGCCGCAATCTTTTTATTAAATTTGAGGGTAAATTTTTGTTTTATTGTTTTAATTTATATATTGTTGGGATCGGGGGGAGCGCGCGATCCCAACTTACCGTACTTTATCTCTCTTTTTATTATTTGTAAGACTAAAAATGACAATATTGCTCCCCCTGTGTGTTGCAGGTTATGCGGCCTGGTGACTGTCAGCAGAGGCGTGTATATGAAGAAGTATACAGGTAAGTAACAAAAAAAAAAATATATTAATAAATTTGGCAGGCACCTATTACAGGCACTGTGAATAGATAATGAATCCCCGTAAATGATGTTTTAGAGATAGGCGAGTGGAGAGAAAGCTGCACAGGACAGGAGTTCTACAACTACACCTATCCTAAGCTGTCAGGGTGCTGCGGATAGAAATCGCTGCAAATATGTGTTGTTAAATAACAATAGTATCAAGAGGTGGGTGGCTGGAGCAAAAAAAAATAATGTGTAAAATATACAAAAGTATAATATCTCTCCGACCGTAAACCGCTCTGCACACGGGTAAAACAAATAATAGTGTGCAGAGCAATGTATCAATGAATAAAATAAAATATGTCAAAGAAATAAAAGATCTAATTTCCACCCACTCTCCCGCAGCAGCAGCACCAAGACCTGTATAAATAAAAAAGGGAAATAAAGGAAGGCAGGTGTTACAATTAATATTTTTATTTTATTTAAAGTTTTGTCCGTAACGGACAGAACTCCTGTCGACACACACAAAGACGATGATGCAGCACAATTTGGAACAACACAGATTTACACCTGGCAGGCGACACACACGAATAAAATAAAAAATACAAAAATAAATAAAATAATAAAACGGACGCGCACTATTGGTAAATAAGTAAATAAATAGATAAAAATAATATACAAATAAAGACGCGCACACGTAACTTAACCTGCCAGGTGTCTCACGTCGCCTACTCGGAAAATCACTTTTCGAAGAGAGACCGAGCCGGCCTAACCCTGGAGCCGAAAACTAAAACCAAAACTCACTTTAATGAAAAATAACTGTCCTCCTCTCCTTGACAACGGGGAATTGCCTCTCCCGGGCCTCCTGGGTAGTCGCACTACACGGGTAACAAGCGCACACGCGAAAAAACTTTTTTCGAAAAAGGGAATTTTTTTTTTTTTTGAAGAGCTGAAGGCTCAACATCAAGCCGGTCGCTGGCGAAGAGATGGAGAGATAGAGATGGCCCGCAGTTTACCAGGTTGTCCTGGGAAATATGAAACAAAGCCAAAAAGCACGGCTTGCGGGCTAATACATCCAAACGAGTACAGTTTGCCAGCCTGTCGACAAACATAAGCTTTTGTGTACGTTGCACCAATCTCGACTACCTTTCGCCTGGAGTGAAACGACTAGTGTCTCGGCGAACACCAGCCATAACTGCCCGGAGTAGTGTGTGACTCGGCACTACTTTGGTAATATAGAGTTTTACTTTTTTTCTTTTATGCCAATGAGCAGTCAAAATATAGCCTCGGAGGCGAGTGGCTCTGTTCCCGTCTCCGGCGGGTCACCCGCTGCCTGTGTGGCAAATGTGCTAGGAGATGCGAGTAGCGCTTTACAGCTCTCAGGAGCGCTACCGAAAGGGCAATGGGAGCCCATACCGTTGCTAGAGCATGCAGCTTTAACGATACAAGGAAACACTATTTACCCACAAGCATGCTTAAGTTGTCAAAACAACGGTCATCTTGTTGAGTGTCTGACCGCCAAGCAGCTCAGCGAACACATGACCAAGGAGCATCCCGGTGTCGCACTAAGGTGGGAATGCGCATCATGCTTAAGAACGTTTCCAAAGCTGCATGCACTGCGATGTCACGTGCCAAAATGCAGCGGCCCTCGAAACATTGACGAAGGTGCATTTAAATGTGAGGTATGCGACTTAAGTTTCGCAACGCAAACAGGCCGCTCACAGCATGAGCGGCATATGCATCCCAATCTAAGAAATGCAAAGCGGGCTGCTGAAAGCGAACTTGCTGGTCAACCGGGTCGAAGACCCTCGGTCTGGAACAATGAAGAACTAGCGCGATTACGCGTTTTAAGTCACAGATTCAGAAATAAACGACATATCAATATTAAACTCATGGAGTTTTTTCCAGGCCAAACTAATAAACAAATCAGTGACGCCCGCAGGCGCCTCATGAGTCATGAAACGTTGACGGTTGATGACGTCAATGTTGATAGGGCGGCCGCCGTTGCTGTCGAGATGCAGCCAAATGCCGTGTCTCAAGACACTGGACTGTTGGTGCCGACTCCAGTAGTGTCTGCATCGCTGTCCGAGACAACTGTCGACAAGCGTGACGATAACTTAAAAAGTCGACTGATTGCCGCCATCGAGATTGACTATACTCTTCCGGATAAGTGGAAGAAGTGGGCTGAGGACCTGATCAACCTAGCCAAAAATGGGCGTGTTCCGTTTGACCACAGTACGATTCGACACCG
>NW_018021395.1:20007-28242 GCF_002006095.1 Pseudomyrmex gracilis | reverse complement strand
GAATCGTACGGTGTCGAATAATTTGGTGTCGAATAAATCTGTGTCGAATCGAGCGGTGTCGAATCGTACTGTGGTCAATAGAGTATCACCCGTATTAAAATATTGTTAAGCAAAATGCGTTAGAGTTCAATACATGGTTTAATATATGTGGTTTAAGTATGACAACAATATTAGATAATATTTAAAAAAATATAAATTTTTGATAAAATTGTAAAAGTTAGATAAAATATAAAGAAACTACTACTTACTGCTACGGCGTTTTTTTACTTTTGGAGAATAAATTTCATCAAAATCATTTTCGCTATTTGCAAGTGCTTGAATTTGACGCAAACATTTTTGTTTTACAGATTTTTGTTGTTTATCTGTTATACAAATTTTAGAGGATTGTACCGAAACAGGCTTTCGTGAACTTATCATACATGTTTCGGCATCGCTTTCCGACTCTTCACTCAAAATATCTTTACTTGTATCTCCTTGTACGTTCTGTTCTATTATTAAGAATACAATATTATAACAAGTATTATATAAATAAATAAATATAAAAAATATATATAACCTGTTTATGAAACTAAAAAAAAGTTAATACATGCCACAACTGTTAATATCAATGCATAGAAATTGAGCGAAGCAAGCATGAATGCAATAATTAAGCATCTCGATTTGGATTCTTCAGCTATATTTATAAATATATTTTTTATATATTCGCGGTCGTACTACACATTATTTTAACGTTTGTAAATCGCTTATAGATGTCTTTGACTAAGTTTATCTTTTGATTAAATTTAATAAAGAGTGTATGTAACAATAATCCAGAAAAATGGAAAGAGATATACAATATATAAATAATATCTTTTATATATACGTAATATCAATATATAAGTAATATAAAATATTTAAAAGACAAGAGAGATTTATAAAAATTTAAGAAAATATTTTAAAAGAGAGGGCTTACGTAAATACATGTAGAATTAAAAAATAAGTAATGTAATATATATACCTAAATCACTATTACTGCATTCTTGCATATTTTCACCTAATGCCGCTTCAAAAAACTTTGTCATACGGATAATTTCTACTGCTGGTATTGACTGTCGATAGTGGCGTTTATGAATTTTTTCGTGATGCCCCATAAAATTCGCCAAATTCTCTACTTCATTTTCAGATAAATTCAACGTACTGCACGTTGTAGCAATATGTTTGCGTAATTCAGTACCTCTTAATGTATGTGGTATTTGTGCACCACATTTGTTAGAAAAATATCTCATAAGTATACACGCTTTTAAATATTTGAAGTAGCGCTTACTAGTACTTGGTATGCCGAATACATATGGATTTTTATGAACGTTTGCAGTCTGCCGATACTTCAAAATTAGTTCTATACATTGGACTAATTCCATGTCTAATATTACAGGCACTGTGCGTCCTAATTTTCAACGAATTAAGAATCTTACGTATTTATCAGCAATCTAGATAAAAAAGTTATATATTAATTATTTTGCATCACAGTTTGTGTAGTTCTGCTATAAGATCTGTCCATCTTTGAATACTATCAACATAAAAAATAAAACTTATTTAAAATGTCTATTTTTTTCTTTCACACACTTCTGTAAACGGTTCGGCCACTCATTTATTACTGCACGCATTTTCTAGAGCTATTGAGATGGCTGTTTTTGCTAAATTGTTTATAATATGGTTTTAATGCTTCAATATTTCGGTAAGGCTCGAAGTAGGCCTTCTTCTCTAACATATTCCATAGTCGTTAATCCATAGGAGTTAGATCTAAGCTTTCTAAAGGTCACTCTTTGGCTATAACTTTAGGCAATTTGATGGCCAACGATGAGTTGTCTTTGTTTTATGCGCTAGTGCTGCATTTTGTTAAAATATTCAATGTCTCTATGCGAAATTAATAAATCTCCTAGGTCATATTCTCTTTGCGGAAAAACACTAATCAATATTTTAACCAGATTCAGCATTAACTCACAAAGCGAAAATAATTCCACGCTGATTACCTGCCAATTTGTCTGAATTTTTTTGGTCGGAAATTGACTTTCAGAAAACCCAAACCTGAATCCTTTGGATTATATCAAAAAAACGTCTCTGGAATATGTTAGAGGAGAAAGACTGCTTCAAGTCTCACCAAAATATCGAGACATTAAAACATAATTTAGTGAAAACTGCCGCTTCGATATCTCTAAAATTAATATATATAGCAATAAATGAGTGGTCAGATTGTTTAAAGAAGTGCGTACAAGCAAAGTGTGAACACTTTTAATAGTGTTTTTGGTTTATGTTGTATAGAGTAGAGAATGCAATAAATACATTTATTATTATATGCGTCTATTTCACTAAATAGTAACCAGCATTTAATAAGAGACAGACCTTAAAAAGACAAACCTATGTATTTTATGTACACAGTAATAATAATTTTTACTTGTTGTAAATTTGTTCCTAATGATTTATATAACTCATTGTACGATTCTTTTGTTATACCTTCGCGAGTNTTAAAATCTTCTATAGTAACACGTTCAATTTCTCCTGCTCTTCTCCTGTTAAAAACTTGTGTCGATGTAAGTGTAACTTTTGCTAGGTCTAACCATGTTTTGTACACAAATTTCTCTTGAAATTGTGCATATAATAACACAGCCACACAAAAAAAATGTTCTGGCCTGGGGGTCAAACCATGTTTACTATATGTTTTTGGGGTCGCTGAAACCGAATCCGAAGTCCATTTAACCCTATCACATCAGATTTTGGACATAACCTCAAAAAATCTATAATTCAAGCCTAATTAGCATGTTATACCAAATATATTAAACCAATTAACTTTATAATCCCTTAATTCTTAAACCTTATAACCATTTAATCTTAAGTTTCAATACTATTATAATTCTCATAGCATAACCTATCATGGCCCAGCATTTCTACAAGACTCATCTCGCACAAGATCAGTCATTTTCGACTTGGAGACTAGTGTATTGAACTATTTTGTATTATTCCAACAAAATAAATGATCTACACAGCGAGGATATTTCCACACATGTTGTTGTTTATTTTCCCGAGCTACCTCCATATCCAGAGTAGTATCTCATCTGTGTCTGCATCCAGGGCACCTCCACGCGGTGACGGCGGGCAACGGAGCAATTCCGTTATCCGGCTGAGTCTCTGGATCACGGCGTATTTGATGGACCACAAATCAGAACTATGTTTAGAGATACTACTTTCGTTAGTACAATGAATCGATTGGAAAAAGAAACTTGGCTTAGTTTTAAAGAAGTGGCTCAGAACTTTTTGGGAAATACAAAAAGTCCTGAATATAAACAAATTGTTGCAAAAATGATTACAGACTTTCAAACGCTTGGATGTCTCTAATGAATTTAAAATTACATTTTTTGCACTCCCACCTTGAGAAATTTCCTGATAATCTTGGAGACTTTAGCGAAGAGCAGGGCGAACAATTTCACCAGGATATCAATGTGATGGAAACTCGTTACCAAGGAAGATGGAACGAAAATATGATGGCAGATTTCTGCTGGATGCTAAAGAGAGACACACAAAAAGATGCTAAAAAGCGCAAACGGAATCTATTGCACAGATCTTTCAACCAAAAACGAACCCGTTATAGTTCGAAAAAAGAGAATGACTAAAATTTTATATATTTGTTATTTGTTATTTGTTGATTATTTATTTATTTATTCATCAGTTTACCTTTAAAATACCATTTATAAAGGCTATATGATGTACAAAATCCGTTCGTGCAACCTCTTCGTGGTGTACATTGGGTAACGCTAATGCCGACGGTTCCACATTTGTTTTCTGAGCATACAATATAAGGTTATGGGTTTACGAGGTTATAGGGTTATTGGAATTTGAAGTCAAGGGATTAACGGGTTAAGAGGTTCAGAGTTATGGAGTTGAGGGGTAAAGTGTTAATTGGTTTAATATATTTGGTATAACTGGCTAATTAGGCTTGAATTATAAGTTTTTTGAGGTTATGTCCAAAACCTGATGTGACAGGGTTAAATGGACTTCGGAATCGGATTCAGCGACCCCAAAAACATATAATAAACATGGTCTGATCCCCAGGCCAAAGAAATTTTTTTTTTTTGTGTGGCTGTGTAATGTTCTTTTATTTTTTAGATATAAGTGTAGCTTTTTTATATCTTCCGTAGACGGAAGTGCACCTTTCGGTAAATATACAGAAAAGGTCACCCCCCTCCGATTTCAATGAGCTTGACATATGTTGTCAAGGACACCTTCCTGAGTAACAATCCGTAAATTTTAGCCATCGCTCGTTGTTAATAAAAAAGTTATGAACAATTGAAGTTTGAAAACTAAGTTTTTATTTTGCGACATTGTGTACAATTTTTTCTTCGTGATTCTTTGAATCTTTTTGTCGGTGTTGTAAACATGTAGGCAGGGGGGCTGCGCCCCCCTGCACCCCCCTAAACTCTACCCTAACCCTAACATAACCTAAACTTTTCTTTCTGCACTCCTCGCAAAATTTTCACTCATATCTATTGATATTGTAGTAACACAGGTTAGGTTGTGACCGGCCCGTTTGGTTATTCGACGCGAGGAGATCACGGTCGCCACTTATTTTTACGGACTAAAATAAGAAACCTTTGTTGTTGCTGCTTCCCGCTAGCTTGACTCACCGTACAATGCCACAGGGAATCCTTTGTCCACCTAATTTCGGGGTGATGCAAACAACTTCACACTAAGTTTGTTTTTCACAGTTTTAATAATTTTATTTTCACGCACAATGATAACAGTTTTGATACACATCAACTGATGCGTCGTACGCGTGTTTCGTATACGTATACAGACTCGTTTTTTCCGCACACTTTCGCTTATTTCACGCTTGAATATTATTTACTGAGCAGGTCTCGTTGTTATAACGCTCTACCTCGGGCGTTCGATCCTGACTGACTCGTCGCGCGCCCGGCTCGGCCGAGACGCCGCGTCATCCCCTCTCCTTGCTCGCGCATGCGTACCACCAAAAAATGGAATTTTTTGAAATGTTGTCAATTTTGGTTGCAATCGTTTATTTATTTGTAAAGAAACACCTTAGCTTGTTTTTACCAACAATTTAGCCTTTTTATCAAAATGTGCCAAAAATTGAATGTTGTTAATACTGACCAGAATCGTTATGTTTACCCTAGAAAATTCCATTTTTGGAGGTAGCCACAACAATTACACCCCTTTTGATGTGAGCGAACAAAAACTCAACTGTTGCCTAAACTTGACCCGGCGCTTTTCTTTGCACACACTTGCGCACCGACGAAGTTTCGCTAACAATCAGATTTCTACCGCAAGACTAAGACTTGGTTTTGATCATCAAAAATAATTACTTAACCCCTCAATTGTGGGCCAAACTTGGCATGGCGCTTTTTTATTTGTAAGCCACTTCACACATGAATTATTTTAAACAATTAAAAATTTTTTTATCAATATTTGTAATTTTTACTAAATTTTTTCAACTACTAAAAATTCTTTTCGCCTGCCAAATTTTGCCAACAATTAATTTTTTGGTTACCCAATGCCCTGAGTTCGCAGCCGGTTACTCCGGTCAAAAACCCAATTGTGCGCGAAACTCACACAATCACACAGTCCGCACCCGGCCCGTGTGTACGCAAAACGCCTGCAACAATTACGCATACTTGTTTAGACAACCCGAGTTCGCCACGCACGCCGAACACCGACAATCCCAATTGTTGTCGAAACTTTGCCAATTATTACAGTAACCCAAAACCAGCTTGCTGGTCAAATATGGCCAACAATTTAGATCGACCAAACTTTTTCTAACTTTTGTTCTTTTTGTTTCAGGTGACTGTTTCCGGATCGCTAGGATGACGTGGACCCATCCATATCATCTGGGACAATTTGTCGCAGGTAAGTATTTTTCTTCACCCTTTTCTACTAATTGTTTTTGTTATTTTCAGGTTCTGAATTATCACATAGGGATTATCCACTTGTTGCCGTACTCGAAAAAATTTTACCTCCAACTTCATCCGAGTTGGTCGATTTTCTAATTGTTGCTCATATTTCCCAGAAACATTCTAAACTTGCAAACAACTCGATTTGCCAAGTTTCGCCAACAATTAAAACTGTAAACTTCACCTAGACCCAAAACGTGAAATGTCAGTGTGGCGAGTAACCCCTAATCACCTGAGGTTACCCTAAAACAAAACAAAACCGAACTTTACACTCTCTGATTTTAACCGACGTGGGTTTTACACACCCCGAGCGCTTAAACAAAACAAAACTTTCTGGCTACCCGCAGTAGCCCCGCAAAGGTCGCTCGCTCTTACGTACACAAAACACAACTAAAACAAACAAATTAAAAACTATATGTTTCTGGCTGATTGCCATCTTTTTCGTCACCCTAGACCCGGTGACCCCCCTCAGCCCACGGACTTGGACCTTGTTTGTCTGCAGACCTCACGGTCCCGTTCCTGTGGACTGGACGGAGATTCCACCGTAGCTGCCTGCGGTTTCAAGGTTAGGGTTAGGTTAGATGGTAGGGGGGGTGCAGGAGGGGCGCAGCCCCCCCTGCCTACACGTTTACAACACCAACATAAAAAACATGAAAGAATTAGGATGTGATCCCATGCACTGTTATTTTTTGCGTAACGCGTAACGCGTAATCAGAGATTACGTGTTTAATATAAAACAATATTGAATATAAGAAGGAGTGAGAAATACATTATAACATTTGTTTCCGACCTCTACATACTTATTGACATTATACGTCTTTGTAAAGTAAATATTTAGTATGTACGATATTTTGAAGGCTACTTTTTCATTCTTTTTGTTCGTGTTATAAGCGTGTAAGCAGCAGCCTTAGTTTTCAAACTTCACTTGTTCATAACTTTTTTATTAACAACGAGCGACGGCTAAAATTTACGGATTGTTACTCAGGAAGGTGTCCTTGACAACATATGTCAAGCTCGTTGAAATCGGAGGGGGGTGACCTTTTCTGTATATTTACCCAACTTTCTTCCGTTGTTTGTTTTGCGTTATATTCTCCTCTACTGTTTTGTTTATAGATATTCCATAATCTTCTTGTACTAATGTGAGAAAATTTTCAGTGTTACTTTGTTTGTTGGTATTACTTGTTTTGATGCATTTTGTTATTAACAAATTACCAATTTGATTTAAATATGTCCCAATATTTAATGCAACATTTGGNGCACCATATTTTTTATTAATGTTGTCAAAATCAGCTACTTCATTTACTGCTTTAAGACAATCATCATATATAGAAAGATCAAATATATCAGAAAACTATTTTACATTAAAATTGTATTTTTTTACTGCAAGAAGAAATCGTCCTAATAATCGAAGTCTAGCACGTATCATATCTTGTTGATGCTAATGGTTGTACTTGATACATAATTTGTTTGCAAATGTAAGTAATAATGTATCGTATCTAATACACCGTGTGACATTATCTTCTCTCAAAACTGGGAATACTACTTTTCTTACTGTCTCACTTGCACATTCATGTATCCTCCCCATTACAGCTCGTCCTAGGATTTGTATACTTCTGCCTTTAGATACACCTACACATTGTTTAAAATGATGCCTGATATTATTTTTAGTAAACCATCCTTTGCACTTTGCGCAACACGTATAATCTTGAACTGTTTTACATCTCTTTTTGGCAGGTCTTCGACAAACAATTAATTCTTCTTTATTTACGGGAGGATCTGTATTATATATAACCTTTCTTTTTTTTAAATAGTTTCTATAATTTTGTTTCTTTCTAAATTACTTATAAAAACAATATTCTGAAATGCATAAACATTACACAGTAATAAAGATTATAAACGCAACATATAAAAATGTCTCTTAAAATTGGCAAATCAAAATATTATAGCAAAACAGTTTTCAACATATTCAGCCAAAAAAATATTTAGAATTTAAAACTAGTTTAAAAATGTAAAAGTTTGCAGCTAGCCAAGTACAAATTTACATTTAAAAGATCGCTTGTTCATAAGTCATTAATAGTAATGAACGCGTGATTTTACATCTCTGCAACTACAGTCAAAAATATGAAAGAAGACAATTTTCATTGTTTTAAAGTTTCCTGCTACAATATGTTAAATCGCCAAATTTATATAATGCCATATATAAAAAGGGGTGGTACTCTATTGACCACAGTACGATTCGACACCGCTCGATTCGACACAGATTTATTCGACACCAAATTATTCGACACCGTACGATTCG
>NW_018021395.1:8680-17592 GCF_002006095.1 Pseudomyrmex gracilis | reverse complement strand
CAAATTTTGTAAATCTTTTCATTGTAGCAATAAAACATATTTAGAAAAACATATATAATTTGTCCGGATTTTGGCGCCGCACCCTGTATTATTATCACTAATATTATCATTTGTAGAAGTTGCGGCATTAGTGAAATCATTCAATATACTAGAATTATTGTCATCGTCAAAGGGAAATGTCATGACATTATTGAGAACAACACCAGTTTCAGAATTCTTGGCATTGTCAGTATCACAGAAAACTGACACATTATTATAAAACTATTAGTATTCATAAAAGTATCACTTGATGTGCGCCAAATTTTGTATTAAGAGTTAAATAAGATGAGGCCATTGAGCAATGTAATGAGACATCACTGTCATTGCTCAATGACCTAGTTAGGTTGCAGGAAGGCGTCAGTTCTAGGAAGAATTGCTGGTTGCCACAGGGTGCAACACATCGCCGCATTGTCCAAAGTGCAACGCAGCATGTATCGACACCGGCACCGGTAACTAGCACGGCCGTTGCTAGGACCAGTGGGCCTGCTGAATCAGCGCGATCGATCTACTATAAATCGATCGCGTGGATGAAACAGGGCAGAGACCGTGATTAGACTGCTAGCTCACTGTGTGGCTCCGCAAGCCGGAGAGTTTACCACAGTGAGGAACAGCCGTGTAAGGAACAAAAGGAACGTTGTAATCGGAGCAATAAAGATAAGAATACAAGTTCAAAACTAGAACTTCATCTTTACCACCCGACCTTCCTCGACATCCAACAAATTTTGGTGGCAGCGGTGGGATCTCTCATTCTGTGTGTCAAGGACGGGACTCTGCAGGAGATTCCGGTTGGATTGAGAAAACAGACACTGGGTGAGAAAAAAAAAGAAACGAGAACGATTGAGTTCGAGTTTAAAATATTTAAAAAAGAATATATATATGTAAAGTATAACAGTTATATATATAACCCGAATCTAGAATACTGCTCCTGAAACAAAAAAAAAGCAGTCATTAAAAGAATGTCTTGCAAACTACAGGATCAAAAGAGAAAGAAAGACACCGCAAACTCACAGTCTCGAGTTACACGGCAACACTGACCTAACGCAAGCTAAGCAACGGGGAGTGACACAAGGCGGAGATAAGGAAACGGCCGGACTGCAGTAGCAGACCGGAAAACAAAATTTACCGCCGGGAAATTCCGGAAGCAGCAAGCGACAAGCAGACAAGCAGCTGTAACGGAAGAGCCAGGAAGGGCACCTAGGAACCAGCTAAGGACAGCCGAAAAAGCAGCACAGGTGACAAAGCAGTCAACGCAAGCAAGGCAGCGGTAGCGGCGAAGCAGCGGTAGCAGAGAAGCAGCGAGACAACGAATCGGCAAAGCGGCGAGGCAGCGGCAGCGGCGGCGCAAGGAACGCTGAGTCAGCAACACCACACAGATACGACTCTTGTAAGCGGAATTAGGTCAATTACTGGAAATCGAATAAATATTTTATAAAGGCGAGCGAAACATATGTTCGGTAACTGGCGTTTGCAACAACGCGGCGTACAATCTGAACGGGTAGCGCGGTCGTTACAAAGTCTATTACCGGTACGGGAACCGAGAACCGCACCGGCGGCGCTTTATCAAGAAGCAGAAATAAATAGGCAGGATAGGAATTTGAGTCCGAATGTGATTGTAGAAAGAGAATTTCTGTTCGATTTAGATAGTAGTATTGCCGGTCATTTACAAAGTGTAATAAATCGCGGTTGAGAACAGTGGAACCCCGAGCAGTGGTACTCAGAGGTCTCTTTTAATTTCATACAAGAGCGAGTTGTTTTACACAAGACAGCGGCCGAAATGAATAACGAAAATATGGATCAGGAACTTGACAAACAAAACAGAAACCGGGCTCGCGAAGAAGTAGAACGCAAAATTATCCAAATGCGTAACGAGCTGACGCAATGTTACATTAGGTAGTGCGGTCATTGGAAGCGATAAGTTCGCGAATAGACGCGATGGACCGACGGGTGACGGAACTCCGCGAGACACACGGGCGCGGGACGGGTGTGTCGATGACGCGACACGTGTACAGACGTCCGAGCGAACAGTTAGACGTAACGTACGGACGAACAGCTGACGACGTAAGAAATCGCGCCGTGTTGTAGAATGGTAGTCTAAAATTAAAAGACGTGGTCGGAATGGTACCGACGTTTACTGGAAAATCACCCAAGCAAGTTCGAGAACTTTTGAATGCATGCGAGTACGCAGAGGGAATGGTCAACCCTGCGGAGGAACCCGCTCTCTTGCAAGCAGTATTGCGAACCAAGTTGAGAGAGCAAGCTTTGATTGATTTTGAAACAAAGGACATTCGCGATTTTAGACAGTCAAAGGCAGAAATAGAAGCTACGTAGTCTGCAAAGCAAAGCACTACACAATTACAAATAGAATTCAACACATTGCGACAAAGGAATAATTAAAACGCACAGGTTTACGGTCAGAGAGTAAATCAAACGGCCATGGAGTTGTACGAATCTATAGAAGGCAAAGGGAACACCATGGAAGAGAAACGTACTATTATAAATACTATTAAAGGGCAAGCGCTGCAACAGTTCTAAATAGATTTAAGGAGTGACGTCAGATTACTAATAAGATCACTCAACTATGGAACGTTGCAAGAGGTTAGAAACGCAGCAAGCTCTGAAGAAAAAGTGGCGGTGCCACAAAGCAGCTACGGTGGAAATTTTGCAGTAAAGCAAAAGATGGGAAAAAGTTATGAAAAAAACGCGTGCTCCAAATGCGGAAAGATCGGACATTACGGAAGAGAGTGCCGAGCAACCAGAGTAGCATTGCCTAACCCAAGCAGTGGCAAAGTAAACGCTGTGGATAAGCAGTGTAGTTATTGCAAGAAAGCAAGGCAAAGCAAAGAAAATTGCTGGTCACTGAAAGGAAGGAAAAATAAAAAAGGAGCTGTAAAAGCCATATGTGCGACAAAAGACAAGAAAAAGAAAAGCCAAAATGACAATAGCGAGTCATCGATTGACGAAGAAGACAACGGGAAAGAAAAGAAAAAAACCGTGTCAGTAGCAGAACTACAGGTAGCCGAGCTAAATGCTGCGCAAGCAGTTCTGGACTTAGTCACTGTACCGATGAGAGAAGCAAAGAAAAGCACAGTAGAATTGCTTTATGACACTAGAGCTACAGTGTCATTGATGAAAAAGAAGTATTTAAAAGCAAAAACGCCAGCCGAAAAAACGAGCTAAAACTGACAAGCGTTACAGGGCATCAAGCAAGCGTCATAGGAAAATTCACAGCAACCATACAGCTAAAAGACAAAAATGTTAAGCATCCAGTTTATGTTGTGAGAGATGATTTCCCAGTTAGCTATCAAGGCATTTTAGGAAATGACTTTATAAAAAAGCACAATCCCAAGCCTAATTACAAAGCGGGAAAACTCTCGCTGGGAAAAAACACGTTACACTTGCGCCCATATAAAAGTGTAGAACTGCAACCTTGTAGCAAAACAATCGTGCGAGCTGTTACTGATAATAATCAGATCGGAATAGTGCAAAGGAAAGAGACGCAGCCAGGAGTTTTTATAGGAAGCTGTTTGGTACAACCAAAAGGAAATTTTTGCTCCGTGAGTATAGTAAATACTACGGAGAAAACGGTAACAATAGGCACTCCGCGTGTTAAGTTGGAAGCACTGGAAGAAGAGAGTGAGACAAGTAGTGAAGTAGCAAACGTAAGCATAAAAACGGAGAGGTCAACACGCCGCGAAAGAGTAAAAGAGGCACTGCGAGTGAAACATTTAAATAAAGAAGAGAAAGAAACATTATACAAGATATGCGAGGAGTATCAAGATATATTCCATCTTGCAGGAGAGCCGTTATCTAAAACAAGCGCGGTAAAGCATAAAATACATGTGAAAATTGCCACCGCTCCGATAAGCGTTAAGCCACATAGGTTGCCGCAGAAGCATAAGCAGGAGGTAGAAAAACAAATCGAGGAAATGTTAGAAAACAAAATAATACGCGCTAGTGAAAGTCAGTGGAACGCACCTTTACTAGTGGTTCCAAAAAAAATGGACGCGTCCGGCGTGAGAAAATTAAGAATAGTCGTAGGTTTTCGACGACTAAATGAGGCGACAATAGGCGATTCTTTTCCATTGCCAAATATTGCAGAAATATTGGTCCAACTTGGAAATGCGAAGTATTTCTCAACGTTAGATTTGGCGTCCGTATTATTAGATACCAATAGACAAAGAAGACAGAGGTAAGACGGCGTTTTCAACGCCGCATGGTCACTATGAATATAACAGAATGCCTTTTGGATTGAAAAATGCGCCGGCGACGTTTCAAAGGTTGATGAACACGGTCTTAATGGGACTACGAGGTATAAAGTGTTTTGTGTATCTCGACGACATCGTGATACACGGTACGAGCTTGCAAGAGCACAGCAGCTACAAAAGATTTTTGACAGATTGCGGAAGTACAACTTAAAGGTGCAGCCGGAGAAGTGCAAATTTTTTCGAAAAGAGGTCACATATTTAGGGCACGTGATCACCGAATAGGGTATATCGCCGGATCCGTCGAAAATAGAAGCGGTCAAGGAATTTCCGATTTTAAAAAAAACGAAAGATATACAGGCGTTCATTGGTCTGGCAGGATACTACAGAAAATTTATCGACCAGTTCTCAAAAATAGCAAAGCTGTTAACACAACTGATGCAGAAAAAAGTAGCGTTTAAGTGGGGGCTCGAGCAACAGCAAGCGTTCGAGAATTTGAAAGAAAAGGTAATTAGCGCTCCGTTGCTCGCATATCCGGACTTCGACAAGAAGTTTATCGTGACAACCGACGCGTCGGATTACGCGGTCGGCGCGGTGCTATTGCAAGGTGCGGTAGGTCAGGATCGGCCGGTTGCATACGTAAGCCGAGTACTGAATAAAACTGAGCAAAATTACAGCACAACAGAAAAAGAGTTACTCGCAATTGTGTGGGCAGTAAAGCATTTCAGGCCTTATTTATACGGAACGAAGTTCAAGATTATTACCGATCATAAGGCACTGGTGTGGCTTTTTAACGTAAAGGACCCCGGATCGCTGCTCGTGCGATGGCGTTTGAAATTAGAAGAATATGATTAGGAGATCATGCATAAGAAAGGGAAGGCAAATACCAACGCGGACGCGCTGAGTAGAGCTCCCGCGGAGGTGTGCACGTGCAAAACGAAGGAGAGCGAAAAAACGAAAGAAGATAAGAGCGAGAGGCAAGAGCTAACCGAAGAGGAAAAGAGACAAATACTATACGAGTATCATGATTCACCGGTGGGCGCACACCAANGAATAGCACGTACAATAAAAAAAATAAGAATGAGGTACGACTGGCCTAAGGTGACAAGCGACGTGGAGAATTATATGTCAAAATGCGAATACTGCCAAAAGAATAAGTTGTCGCGGAAAATAAAAGTTCCGCTAGTAATTACAGATACGTTAAAAAAGCCTTTCAAAAAATGTGCGCTTGATATTGTCGGACCGTTACCGGTGACAAGTAGAGGAAATAAATATCTGCTGACGTTTCGAGACGGTCTCACGAAGTTTAGTAAGGCGATACCTGTTCCGAATCAAGAAGCCGCCACGGTAGCAAAGGAGTTTACGACAACAATTGTGTGTGAGCACGGGATTCCGGAAACGATTTTAACAGATCGAGGAACGAACTTTGTAAGCAAACTATTTAAAAATGTTTGCAAGTTACTGCAAATAAATAAAATACAAAACGACGGCCTATCATTCGGAAAGTAACGGAGCATTGGAACGATTGCATAGGACGCTGGCCGAGTATATACGTCACTACGTGAACGAGGACCAGACGGATTGGGACGAGTGGGTGCCGTACGCAATGTTCGCGTACAACACGACACCACACACGGCAACGGGGTTTCCACTCTTTGAATTGATGTACGGGAGGTGCGCGGAATTACCGACCGCCTTAACAAAACCACCGTCTACACAGTACAAATTAGAAAACTACGCGCAAGAATTAAAAGAAAGATTGCGGGCGACAAATCGAGTAGCGCAGGAAAAGCTCAAAGAAGAAAAGGAAAAAGCGAAACGTTACTATGACTAAAAGACAAAGCAAGCAGCATTTAGCGTGGGAGAAAAAGTTTTACTTTATGACAAGACACTGAGAAGAGGCAGATCTAAGAAATTAGAGTCAAAGTGGATAGGACCTTATGTAGTAGTCGCGAAAACGTCAGACGTGACGTATGCAATCAAAGCAGGACGGCGCACGCAGAGTGTGCACGTGAATAAGCTGAAAGCCTTCATAGAAAATTAAAAACAAAAAAAAAAACTTACCGAGTTGCCTCACTCATCGTCGGACAGAACGATGAGGGGGTGGACGACGGGCGGCGGAGGCCCCAGACAAATAACGTCGTCCGAATCGTTCTCCGGAGTGTCCTCCGGGTCGGGGAAGGCAGGCGGCGGAGGCCGTGAGCATAAGAAGACGACTTCCGAAAAGCCCGGTGGTGACGGCGGCGGACCCTCGGAGGTGTGAGGCGTCGCACGGCGCGGAGAGCCAGAGCTCACGGAGCTCTTGGAGCTGAGCGAGGTCGTGGATCCTCCCCAACTGTTGTTCGGCGATTCCTCCGCACTATCGTCGGTACACGACAAAAAAATAAATCCAGACATGATTCTACAAGCACTAAAACAAAGTGGTGTTGTTAAAAAAAAAGAAAAGACACACCCGTAGATTCTGAAACCAAACACTTACACTTATTTGTCACAAAACACAAAAATAACACTATAACACTATTGTTACCAAGTCGGTAGCGAACGGGGTATTAGTGCTCATTGTCGTGAAGAGCCATGGTCCGAAGTACAAAAGACAGCAGAGCGACTCAAATGTAAGTCCTAGAATTAGTATAAGCGATAATAAAAAGAGCTTAGATGACAGAGTAACAAATTTAAAGTGCAATCGGCGCTCGCGGTTCCACCTGTTAAGCGACACCATTCGCGATAAAAGTAAAGTATAATATATAAAAGCGTATAGTATAAAACATTTTGCTTGCAGGAAAATGTTGTTAATAAAAGTAACAATACTTATCTTTTGCGTCGCGTGGAGTGAAGCCGAGGACCAAGGGTACCACATACGAAAGTTTCACCACAATCCCGGCGTGTATTACTAACGAAAAGTAGAGACAAGTTGTAAGATTGGACGTGTCAACGGTATACACAAGAACGGAACAGACGGAACGCATGTTAGAATATACAACTAAGGCGTGCGAGAATGCGGCATTAACGCGCAGGAATAGAGAACTGTGCAAAGGGTTTGCCGCGGAGTTACGACAAAGGTTGCTGTGGCGGTCAGAATAACCGCCACCAAAAAGTAAAGTTACGTGCGGCAGGACGCGCGCAGTTCGCGCGCCGCCGCTACGTGGCGCATAGCCGCGAGTGTCGCGCGGAGGCACAGTTTGCCGCGGCGTCTACATAAGTAGACCCGTTCGACACAGTATTATCGCCGAACAGTGAGCGGCGCCGAAGCAGAAGACCAGCAGCATCAATCCTGCAGCACCCAGCTACGCTCCAGCGGTCCGGATCACTCGACCAACGCCTCCACAATCCCCAGGGGTACATCTCGGAGCGGTCTTCATCTCGGAACCATTTGGAGCGACAAAACCAGAGGCGACCAATCAGAAAGCGGAATCCACTAGACCAATAGAAGAGTCGTTCCGGCCGTGGATACTCCGACCTCACAACATACCCTCGCCTCGACGGACGCGGCCTCCTAGAGCCCTGCTGGCACAGTGGGACATCAGGGTCCGGAGATACACGTCGCCTAGAGACAGCCTGGTTCTTCCACCGCTCATCTCACCAATACCTTCTCCTCCACGCCAACGGATTCACAAGTCGACGCAAACGCTTCCCCCACCTCGCGTACATAGAGGAGTGCAGGGAGAACGACTGGTATATAAGGATCAGTCCACGCAGTCGAGCGGCAGTGAATGGGAACGATCGCCACGGAAAGCTATCTCCACAGCAGTACAGACCGAGATCACCGGCGAGATCATCCCGCAGCGTATACCGGAGAAGAAGCGGCAGCATAGAGAAAGAAGCCGTTCCAGACATCGATCACCCAGTACAAGGAGAGCTCGCTCCCGCAGCAGACGAGATCGATCACGGCATCGCAGAACCCGACGGAGAAATCCGGCACATTCAATTATACAAACCGGCCCTTATCAGAGCCATGTATACGTTGTAAATAACTTGTAAATAGCTCCAGAATAAAAACCATATTTTTGGAACATCAAACCTTCACTACAAAAGAACCACACCTCGGCCGCCATCCTTTTGCTGCTATCACCATTGCTGCTGTCCACTATCGCTGCTGACCTAAACGCACAACCCCACTAAAGTTGCAAAAAGTGGAAAAAGTAGTAAAACGCGTAAAAACTATAGTGGAAACACAAAAACGTCGTCGAAGGGAGCTGGTTGACGTAGTAGGTTTTGTCGCAAAAATTCTGTTCGGTACAATGGATGCCGAAGACGAAAAGCGAATTTCGTAAGTAGAGTTGTTAAACAAGAAACAAGCTGTTTTACAGCACGTGGTACAAAATCAGCTGCAGGTTATAAACGCAACTATTGCTCACGTAGAAAACATTGAGGAGGTCGTAGAGAGAAACAAAAACAAGTTAAAAAACGCGATGGTTACAATAACACAAAAGGTAGACAGTTACGCGCAGCAAGCCGCACTTAGCGAGTATTTTATGAAATTAGGCAGCATGATTACAGAACTCGAGTTCGACATGGAAAGTATCATAGGTTACGTCACGGACGTACAAGCAAAGTTTGCACAGTTAGAAATGGTACCCGTTGAGTTGATAATAAAAGACCTCCAGGGGCGTGTTCCGTTTGACCACAGTACGATTCGACACCGATCGATTCGACACCAAATTATTGGACACA
>NW_018021395.1:0-7110 GCF_002006095.1 Pseudomyrmex gracilis | reverse complement strand
ATCAGTTTTCGATGTCGATGGCCTCCCAGAACGAGCATCGTCCTCAACAGCCTCACGACCATTTTTAAAGCGTTCATACCACTGGTACACCTGTGTTTTCGATAGAGTATCGTCACCATAACACTTTTGTAACATTGTTAATGTGTCGGAACACTTAATTTCATTTTTATAGCAACATTTAATGCAAGAACGTTGTTCAAGTTTTGAATCCATTGTAAAAATCGCCGCGACGTAAAAACTTGATGTAAAGAAATCACTGTCATAAAAGTAAATGAACAGCTGATAAGCAAAAGCTCGGCATGGGTGTCCGTAACAGTGCTGCCAACGTGACACAAACAACAGAATTTTAAACCGATAAGCCCGCGAGGTTTATATTAAAAATTCTGGTTATTTTTTGATCATGGTAGTATGTTGGTAATTTAGGGGAATTTTTCAATAGTAAAGAGGAACCTGTGTTTTCGAACCACACGATNTGGATAAGGCTAGAAAAAGCGCGTGTATGGCTGTACTCAACCCCGAAGAGCGAGTCGGTGGTGATATCGTGCGAAAACCGAAAGGAAGCAACGGAAACTGTAAACGGAGTCGGAAAAAAAATTGTCGGAAAAATGTAAGTTAGTGACGTTAAGCGTAACGATTCGCACCAACAAAGTGGTGAACGGTAAACAAATTAACATATTTGCCACGATTCAACCTTTTGGTGTTAAAAGCAAAAGAACGAGCGGTTGGTTAAGAACCGGTAGTACTAGAAAGCGTAACACAGAATAAAACACAAATTGAGAAAATAAAGTCAGAAGTAACGGAATTAACGGACGAAATAAACGAGAGTTCGGTTTTTAAAAATCCGCATTTTATCTATCCGACTACGTCAGGTGTGACGATAATAGTGGTAATTATTGTGCTGGTTATATATAAAGTAATAAGAAATAAAGAAAAAGCAGGATTGGCACACGTCGCCGTGAAGTCGCGTAACGCAGAACAGCGTGAAAAGCGGCGAAGCGCTCGCGCGCAAAACGCCAAGAGCATCGCGCTGTAAGTATGCCGCGTAGTAGAATATGTAAGATACAAAAATAGTGAGTGTAAGTAACATGCAAAAATTGTACACACGTAGGTTTAAGAGTTGCGACGGAAAATGTTACGGACATTTTCCTTTTTCCCGGAAGAGGGAGAAATGTTGTGCGCCAATTTTTGTATTAAGATTTAAATAAGATGAGGCCATTGAGCAATGTGATGAGACATCACTGTCATTGCTCAATGACCTAGTTAGGTTGCAGGAAGGCGGCAGTTCTAGGAAGAACTGCTGGTTGCCACAGGGTGCTACACATCGCCGCATTGTCCGAAGTGCAACGCAGCATGTATCGACACCGGCACCGGTAACTAGCACGGCCGTTGCTAGGACCAGTGGGCCTGCTGAATCAGCGCGATCGATCTACTATAAATCGATCGCGTGGATGAAACAGGGCAGAGACCGTGATTAGACTGCTAGCTCACTGTGTGGCTCCGCAAGCCGGAGAGTTTACCACAGTGAGGAACAGCCGTGTAAGGAACAAAAGGAACATTGTAATCGGAGCAATAAAGATAAGAATACAAGTTCAAGACTAGAAATTCATCTTTACCACCCGACCTTCCTCGACATCCAACACAATAATGCTTTCATTATCAAAAGTATTCAAGCCGTTGTCATGATTATCACCATTAGTATTAGTATTTTTATTCTCAGTCCTAGAATTATTCAAGTTGATATCATCATCTATCGTTTTACTGCTAATTTCATNGCCATTAGAAACGTTTACGTTTTTATCACACTTAGTATTACTTGTATAATTGTTGGCAAAACTAGCACTATTTACTATATTACTTCGATCATTATTGCACGGCAGTAATATATTATTCAAATTATTATCATCCATACAATTATTTATATTTATTTCATCATTTTGTGTTTTGTTATCACAGATGTATGTACCGTTAAGATTTACAGTTTTTACTCTACTATGCGTATTATCACAATCATTTGAAAATATATTGTTCTTATTGAAATCATCATTTTTCTCAGCAGTGCTGACATAACTTTCATCATTAGATGCATCAATATGTTTGTTCTTATAAGATATTACATTATTATCACAATAAGTATCATTTGGAGGATTGTTGGCATTATTAGTATCTATAGTACAACTTTCAATATTATTACAGGAAAATGACATGTTGGTATCAGAAAGAACTAATTTTACATTCTTTAGAACAACATGTAAATTATTTATATTTAAATTTTCAGCAATCTTAGACAGGACGTTTTTATTTTCTGCAAAAATAGATAAAATATGTAATTTCAATTGTATATTTGGACAATATTACAGAAATTAATTCAGACAGCACATAATATCCAAAAGACATCCAGAGCATATTCTGAGAACGTTTTAGTGACCACAGAACATTCTTTGAATATCCTTTGGATATATTCTAAACATGTCTGCTGTATAGGAACATATTGCTGCGAGAATCTTATTAAAGTAAAAGTAAAACAACAATACATTTGTAAAAAATTTCCATGGTTTTTTGCGACTTACACTGATATTAGCTTGTCTATAATAAAATAGACAAGTTATGTTCTGTTATGCTGAATATGTACAATTCTTTATTGCGCTGAAAACGTTTCATATTATTTTAAATATATATACAATGATGATACATTTATTATTCCATGCAATTGTACGTATAACACATGTTTTTTTATGTTTTCTATAAAATGCACATTTAACGTTCTTTTGGTGTTTCGTATTGTTCCGTAGTATTTATGGGAAGTACAAAAAAATAATTGTGGCATTTTTTACTAATTTTTTCATGCTAACATATATATATTTATATAACAAAATGAAACAAGATTATCTTTGAATGTAATGAGACTACACAATGCTTTTTGACGATTGAACAGTTAACCGCGGAAGAAATTTTCTTAGTGCACCGGCAGACATGATATGGCAACGCTTTACGTGCAACGAGAATGTCACTCATCATGGTACTCTCAAGGAAGAGCAGCATATTTTTAAATGCAAAATGTTGATTGGCTTATGCGTTTTGCCGCGTCCTGTCTGCCAACGCCTGTAAGTCCATTCCACATAAGAAGTAGGCGCGAGCCGCAGGTCTTAGCTGCGTTCCGAGTTACGAATATGCGCGCATTTATCTTATAGTACACATTACGTATAGTATAGATAAATGCGCGCATATACGTAACTAGGAACGCGACCTTACAGAATAGAGCAATCATGTTTGTCATATCGAATTTAATCAACCAATGTGATTTGGTGGAGTGCCTTGAACGTTAAAAACGTTAAAACTGCGGACTACAACAACAGTGAATGAATTTAAATAGTCGATGCGGGATATTATTTTTTAGACTATAAATTACAATGTTTACCCAAAAATTTTTTGTGCTTCTATTTTTTTAATTGTTTAAACAAATGATTTCAAAAAATTAATTTTTGAACATATAATTTTGCTTTAAATAGCGATTTTTTTCCATTTACATCTGATAATTTATCAAAATAGATATTGAGGAACATTTATTAAAGTTACCTATGTATTTGAAAGGTCGTAGGGGCCGTGAACAGGTAGTAAAACGTGGAGGGGGAACGGAGCGGCAGCTACAATCTGCAATAGAATTTCTTGGCTAGTTAATTATAAATGACACGTGCTCTGTGAATTTTTTGTATATTTAATAAAAATAAGCAAATTAAGGAGAATGGAATAAAAAAGAAAAATTATTAATACAATATTTGTTTATATAAACATTTTATATTTTCGTCTACATCAAATATTTTCCTCGACTTCATTCATTTGTATAATCGGTGAAGTATTGGAACAACTATTTTTGCTGCACTGTAAACATGCCACACTACAGTACAATCCACTTTTCCGACATCCACATGCAGCTCCATATTCTTTTTTACAATGACAAAATAACATTTGTAATAAATTATCCGGAGCTGGTGATTGATTCATTGGTATTGGAGTGTAGATGTTGTTGGAATACTTCCATCCCCAATTTTCAATAACTGCGTCATTTCCTAGCCATATCTGGATTTGCAGGTACACTCTTTTTAGGTGTTCAAATGCTGCATCAGAAGTAAGAAGTAATGATGACAAAAGAACACTTGTATTTTTGGCTGCTGCTTTTATGAAAGAATTGAATCTCAATGTATTCAAATCTTTAGTTTTTGCTGGAGCTCCATATAAACCAAAAATACATGCTACACCCGCTTGAAATATATTATTGGCATCTTTATTGACATTTTTAAATACTTTTGCTGAGTCGTGTAAGTCATTACGTTTTTCAAAATTTTTGGCAAACTTTATTTTCCCTCTATTGTAAAACGCAGAAGTAGTATCGCAACCCGTGAAAGCATGTAAAAAAAGAATATGTTCTTTACATTTTGGTAGCGATTTTTCTAAACTTTTCGATGAAAATATTTTTGGTTGAACTTTGCCTCGGGATGGTTTTAGAAAATATATTTCACGATCTTGGTCTTACAGCTGATATTATAGCATGCGCTATAGATTTACATTTTTTTTCATATCTAGGAATTGTTTTTATTTTATTTTTCTTATCTGTTAATATTATTTCTGATAGTAAAAATTTTAAAGATTTTGGAATTGATTCATCAATATCTTCAAGCATTTTGTCACTTGGCGTATAATTTTCATTATCGTACACTTGAGCTCTTATGTCTCTTCTAATAATTTCGCTAGCTGCTTTCAATATATGGAATTCCTGTTCTTCTTTATTATTATATCTTTGACTGTACCAATTTTTTGTTAATACATCATGGTTAATTTTTTTGAAACATATAATAGTATTGGATCGAAATTTAGTTGAAATAACAATATCATCATTAAAGCGTTTTATTAGTCGTTTTTTAATAGTTTTTTTATCCGGGATATGCTCTACAGTTATGACATTTTTCAACTCTTGCATGGTAAATTGGCAGTCGTCATTCTCTTCTATGTACTTGTATATTTGCTCCATTGCTAAATCTACCATCAAAATTCTTGGATTAGTTGTCTTTTCAGCATTATTCTGTTGAATAGAACTTTTGAGCATTTTATAACAATCTGTATGATACTTTGCTCCAAGTGCCTGTAAATCTGTTATGCCAGAAATTCTTTTATTAATTTCTCTGTAATAATCATTTTTTTTGTACAGCTATAAAATTCACGAAAGATTCATTTAAAGTTGGGGTATTGATGTATGAAATCTGTCTTCGCAGCTCTTTGTTAAGTTTTGCTTCTTTTGTTTTATCAGCTTCTTGCCCACAAAGAAAACAGTTTTTTTCCCAATCGAAGTTTGTTAAACCCGTGCTACTTCGGAGCCCTTTTTTGGAGGTGAAAATGAAGTGTCACGTACCTTATTTTTATACATTTTAATGTATTTTTTATTTATATATTTTTGCCGACAACTTGTATGTGCATAAACAAATTCAGTTTGTAAGTGAGGTAACAATCCATCTTGTCGTTCGCTTGAAGCAGCTCTTAAAGATGTAACTCCTTTAGTAATTTTTTTATTTTCACAGAAATCTGAATTTACTTCGGAAGATAAACTTAGGTGTTCACATATTATGCAACTTTGCTCATCAGTCATGCTGCTGGTCGTTGTTTCAGTCATTGCTCGAAAACTAATAGAGAAAAATTTATAAAATTATTAATAGTTAATTCTTAGCATTTTGTTCATTGTTATTTTATTTTTTTTTATTAAATTGATATTTAATCAACGATTTATCTATAATTTAAGCAATCACCCCATAATAAACTGTAATTCTAAAACAAATTACTTACCAAACGAAGCAATACAAAATTGTACAAAAATTCGAAAGAAAAAAATCGTCTTGAATACAACTTTTATTTGAAATATACGTGAATTTTCCATCAAAATACAGAATTTTCACTGTTATATATACACAACATGTACGTAGCACGTGGCATTTATAACTAAACTAGCCTAAAAATGCCGTTATACATTGCAGCTGCTTCTTTGTTCTTCCTCCACGCGTTACTACCTGTTCAAGGCCCCTAGGGCCCTTGCTATACACAAATATCTTTAATAGATGGTTGTCTGTGTTTATTTAGGTGAAATATTACATATAAATGAAAAAAAATCGCTATTTAAAGCAAAATTATAAATATTATTAATATGCTCGAAAATTAATTTTTTAAAATCATTTGTTTAAACAATCAAAAAATTGGAAGCACAAAAAAATTTTGGGTAACCATTGTAATTTATAGTCTAAAAAATGAAATTCCACATCGACCATCTAAATTTATTCACTGTTAATGTAATCCGCAGTGTAAACCCCTAGGCGCTCCACTAATTGGTCAATTTAGCAAGACTTGCGAACTGCTACCTACAGTTTGAATCTTTTGTAGAATAGCCTTTAGACACCAAACATTTCTTTATACCATGGGTTAGATTAAGATCGCAGTTCACGCGACGAAGTTGCGCGTGACCTGCGCGAGCACATCGTGCCTCCTATACGCAAAATTCAGATAGTAAAAGAGGGCGGAAATTTTCATAGAGCAATATTTCACTAACAACTGAACAGTCCAATTTTGTTTTAGTCTTAATCGGTTCAGAATAAAACATAAAAAAAGTAGTTTTGCTTTTTTTTGTTCTGTGTCTTCTGAACGGAGATAATGGAAGATAAACAAAAATGTGAAATTTATATTCAGAAACGTCATACTCATCATTATCGTCGTCATATACAAGCGCGTTGAAAAAAGAAAAAGAAAGACAAGTAGTGTGAGTAAGAGAGAGAAAGAAGAGGCACGGAATCAAGAGATACGGTTANTGATTCGCGTTATTCGCACCGGCAATACCTCCGAGATAAGTTTTTAATAAACTGTTTTAACACTTTGCACAAAATAACTATAAACTTTCAATTTATGATAAATGTATAATAAAAAACAGATAGAAACATTTTTTTGCGCCAACAATACCTTTGATATAACTTTTAATAAACTGTGACACTTTTAATAAACTTTTGACACTTTGCACAAAATAACTACAAACTATATATTTTCCATTTATGATAAAATTCAGATAAAAACATATTCTTCGCG
>NW_018021394.1:46427-49106 GCF_002006095.1 Pseudomyrmex gracilis | reverse complement strand
CGGCAGTCGGTAACTGTCGGTAACCACAATCAGTAACAGTCAGGAATAAAGTACCAATCGGTAATAATCAGTCCAGTCATCAATTCCCGATCAACATCCTCATTCTCCGCCCCGGTAAAGCCAGGACGGCTGACCAAAAAGGGAGAATGTACGTTCGACAAGAGTAAACGGTTTCGTCGAACCGTGACCTTGAACATTCGGACGTAACAATGGATTTTTACTTTTCACGAAAGACGAAGTTTATCTTGATTGCTTAGAATGTAAAGAGAGATTATGTATAAGGGCCTTCGCACAAACTCTTTCGTATCGTGTTACGTTAAGTACTGGCTATAAACTTAGATTCGTACGTAAACTTGAACTTTATTTAACGCACAAACAAAACTTAACGTAGCATAAACGTGGTACGTTAAGTTTGTTTGTGCGTTGAATAAAGTTTAAAGTTATGTACAAATCTAAGTTTATGGTTAATACTTAACGTAACGCAACGCACTATGAAAGAGTTTGTGCGGAGGCCTTAAGTATACTGTCAAGCGTCTACTACGTATACATAGTATGTGTACATAACACATACTATTACGAGTAACGGCGTAACTTTTCCGTTACTCGCGAGTAATATTTGTTACGTATGTTACTATCTATGCAGTGGTCTTGGTTTGCAAGATCGCTGAATGCGTAGAAGTCGTCTTTTGCAAGACTATATTCGCATTGTTTTGCAGTTTTCTGCAGATTGGTTTTTCTATATAAAAAAAAGTAACGTACAAAAGTTTACGTGATGCTATTTTTTAATATCACTTCTTTTGTAAACCAGGTTTTTAAAGAAAAAAGATTTTAAACTAATAAGATATGAATATAAGGACATAAAGAGCCGTTTGCAGGATGTTGTGTAATTGCGTAATGTGAGAATATATATATATATGATAAATGCATATAATAATTAGTACATTTTAAAATTGTAACATTTATAATACAATAGTACATTAGTACATTTTACATTAGTACATTTTAATATTCTAACATTTATTATAATACAATATTAAAATGTACTAATTATTTTGTTACTGTTATTCTATTAAAATAGTGGTTACTGTTATTTTATTTACAATTGAAATATGTATATACATATTTATTATTATTTGATTTAATATTTATTTTTAAAACTTGTTTGTTATTAAGTAAAAAAATATTTTCTTTTGTATAAAATTAAATTAATGTAATGAATAGAAATGTTATTAAGTGCCCAAGTATATTAAAAATTATTGATTGCAGCAACTTTACCACAAACCAAAAAAAGCAATACAGCATACGCCTAACTATAACTTTCATACTATAACTGTGACAGCTCGTCAAACACGTGATTAAGATTCTACAAAAATTTGATGAAACTGTTTACATTTACATACGCACTGTATTAATATTATGTTTATGTAACTATAATTTAAGAAAAAATGTTTTTTGAGAAAATTTGCATAATTATCAAAATATCAAGTATATCGAAACAAGAACACTGACATGTACGATGCGCCGTACCTGAGCGCGTGAAAAACAGACCACTAGATAGGTCACTTTTAAACGCTTATAATTCAAAAAGTATTGTAACTTCGACAATATGGTATTAAAACTTTCGTCGTAAAATAATCTCAGGAATACGTCAGTTAATTTGAGGTCGTGAGGTGTGGAACACCCTGTATATATATATATATGTATTCACGTGTAATATTTTTTACGTGAGTTTTTTGGAATTAAAATAACAATTCTTTAAATCATATATGATGCTAATTTTGCATCTTATATATGCAGGGTCCCCAATACCCCCTTAACTAATTTTTAAAATATTGCAAAAAATATACGATATACGAAGTATTGCGAGACAACCCCTTTTTGTAAATAATAAAAAAACAATAAAGAACTCGAACGGGTCTCCTATCGTTTGGAAACTTAAACTCTAGACACTAGAAGAGCAAACGGAAATTATATCGGCGCTCGAAAAGATAAACCGCGCCTGGCAATAACACGAAATTTTAGATAACGTGCAAGAAAAATTTACTATTCAAGCAGCTTTCCAAACAAACCCGGATATCTCCGGGTCATGAAAACACCGCTTATAAAAATTAGAGCGGCCGGCGCAAATAAAAACTCCGGCATTTTTATTATAAGCAAACAGCAAAGGGTCTATGCAGCGTGATCGCAAAAACAACACTCTCTCTTTTTCCTTCTCCGAAAAATCGGACGAGGCGACCGAAGCGAGAGATCGTCGCCGATTGGCGATCTCGCAAGTCGCCCAACCGACTAATTAACAACTAGGAACCAGCAAAGCTCAACTGAGTTTTCCGATTGGGAAATACAGTGCCGCACCGGCCTCAACTGCCAGAATCAACATCAACCAGTCCGCAGCAAGTAGTAAGTCCACCCACAAATTTTAATCGGGAGTTCCACCACTTGAGAATTCAATTCAAAGTTAATACTCGGAACCTATCGGAGAAACATAATCGCCTAGAAGTATCATATTATTTTGTTTCTCCGCAATCAACTCTTTGTTTGACCACTCTCGCCGGGAGAGCAGTTCGCGACTCCAGTCGTGAATAGCGTCCGACCGAGAAGTCAGTTCCTTGTTCGATCAACCTCGCCGGGAGAGCAGTTCGCGACTTTAATCGCGAATAGCATCCGGCAGAGAGAGAGAGA
>NW_018021394.1:31114-45742 GCF_002006095.1 Pseudomyrmex gracilis | reverse complement strand
GTGGGGGAGTGAGAAGACCGCCGACCGCCGCCGAGTTTCTCGGTTTAGTCGCAGCCGAGAAGCGTGTTTCGGATGCGAGGCGGGCGGAGGCGGTCCTTGAGCTGGAGGACGAGTGCTGGCGCGACACCACCTAGCTGCCGCCCTCCAGACTCACGTGCCCAATTGCCTTCGCGGCTGAAATGGTGCAGAAGACGCACACAGCCGCGAAAGCCGTGATGAAGGTGGCCACCACTTCGAAGAATCTTGCCGGCCGGTACGTCAAGATCCTGAAGGAAGTGGCGGCCACTATAAAGGGACTGGGCGAGGGCATTGTTGCCCTCGCCTATGTGCCGAGAGAGGCGGCAGAGTCGAGGCTGTCCGGGCCTGGCGCGCTCGAGGATGAGCGCGTCAGGACGCTGGAAGAAAAGCTCCGACTCAGCAAGGAGGCCGAGAGGATTATGTCCTCCCGGTATAAAAAAGTGCGGGAGATGCTCGACGCGGCCTACAAGAAGGGTTTTTTCCTCGTAGGCGCGTCGAGGAAGGAGGTCGTGGATTGCGGGACGCAGGTCGGTGGACCTGCGCTTCCCTCGAAGGGGACCGCGGCGACGACCCCGCCGCCGAAGACGGACTCTCGGGGGGTCCAAACAAAGAGTGGGGCTTCTGAGCCCCTAAAGGAAAGCTCTCCTCTGGACCTAACGGAAGACAGGTGTGTCCGCCTTTTGGCGGACAAAATCGGGGAGGCCATGGAGGAGCGAATCGTCTCTCTCATTAGGAGAGAGCTTGCCCCTCAGACCTCTGGCGCACCTCCCGCCGATCCCGCCCCGACCACATGGGCGACGGTGGTGGGGCGCAGGGCGCGAAGGAGGGGGAAAGAATCTCCTCCTCCCGAAGAAAAACGGCGCCCTCTCGCGGCTCCCGTAAGCGCGAATCAGCGCTCCGGGGCGGTGGAGAGGGCAAAGCTCGGCAGAGTCTCCACTGGGACTGCCGTCCTCCTTACCGTGGGGGAGGGCGGCAGTTATGCCGATGCTATGAGGAAGGCGGCGGCCGCTGTTGATTTGAAGGAGGTCGGGATTTCCGGCCTTCGGATAAAACGGGCGGCCAACAGTGGTATGCTCCTCCAGGTACCCGGGCCTGGAGGAGCGGAGAAGGCCGACGCCCTCGTGAAGAGGGTGTCAAAAGTGTTTGAGGGCAAAGAGGGGGTAAAGTTCACCCGTCCCATAAAACACGCGGAAGTCCGCGTGCGGGACGTGGTGCCCCTCCTCTCCGCGGAGGACATTGCCGCCGCATTAGCGGCAGGTGGATGCCAGCCCAGTGAAGTTCGCACTGGGCTGGTTCGCTCCTCTCCCGTCGAGTACGGGACCTTGTGGGCCCGAATGCCCTTGAGGGCGGCCCGGCGGGTAGTAGGGGCAAAAAGAGTAGAGGTGGGATGGTTCAGCCTTCCCGTCGAGGCACTGGCGGCACGGCGTATGCAGTGCTACCGGTGCCTCGAGTACGGGCACGTGGCACGCAAATGCTCCGGTATAGATCGGAGCACGGCGTGCTACCGATGCGGGGAGAGTGGCCACCTCGCCATCGCATGCAGGACTGCTCCCAAGTGCACTTTGTGTGCGAGCCGGGGGCAGCCAGCGAACCACCGGATAGGCGGCGCAAGTTGCGCCCCCATCCCAAAAAGGACAACAGCCACCAGGCGGGGCGCCGGAGTTCCGGCGCCTCCGCTGCCACTCGGTGGCAAGAAAGGTGGGGAGGGGACGAAGCTTGTCCCTTCCTCAAAAAAGAGGAGGAAGCGGCGGGCCCGCAGTGCCGGGTCCGGCGGCGACTCTTCCGCATGGGAAGAGGACGGAGAGGGGGTATACCTCCTCTCCCCGGTGGGGAGCCTGGCCCGGCTGTGGCCGGAGGAGGGCGAGGGGCGAGAGGAGGTCCCTCCCGCGTCCGCCCCCTCCGAGAGCGCAGAGCCCGCCGTGGGAGAAAGGGGGGAGACCACTGGGGCCTCCGCCCCAAGCAAGGAGCCCCCCGGTCCCCGGGAACAGCCGGAGACCGGAGAAAAAGGGAGTGGAGACGGCGTGGTGCCTGCCCCTCTCCCCAAAAGAAAGGCGTCCGGGACCAGAGACCGTAAGGTCGCTGGCTCCCGGGCGATGAAAGGTGCGGCGCAAAAAGCGCCGAGTTCAGGGGGGAGCTCCACTAAGGAGCCCTCCCCCAAGCGGCAGAGAGGAGGCAAGTCAACCTTCTCTTCACCGGAAAGTCACAAGCCGGGACCTAAGTCCTCCAAGTCGAGCAAATAAGCTCGGCTTGGAGGCAGTTCCCGCGCTCGGGGTGGAAGGGTTACGACTCGGGCGTGACCCCCAGACCCAGCCCCCGTCAAGGGGCTGCTTGGTCTCGGGTAAGGGGTGCGAGAATTGCATTGACCCCCCCCTGACTTCGGTCACGGGGGGCGGGGACTTGGTGGGACAAGTTGGGGAACTTGCCTCGCCATTGCACAAGTTTTCAGGGAGGAGCGGCTTGAGGAGGGCTATGGCCCCCTCCTCCTGCCGCAACCCCAAAGGCGACGGCAATAGGGGGCGTTGTCCTTTGGGGACAAGTCTTGGACTAGGGGGGGCCTGGAGATGTAATAGCCTCGCGGCTGCCACAGGCTCCCCCATTATGTCCGGTGGAGGCCATCGAGGGGTTTTAGTGGGTGCGAGTCCCACACTCCCCGCCCAAATCTCCACAGGGCGAGGGTGCATAACGCATTTCTTCTCGTATAAAAAAAAAAAAAAATAAAAAAAAAGAAAGAGAGAGAGAGAAAGAAAAAGAGAGAGAGAGAGAGAGAAAGAGACAGACAAAGAGAGAGAGAGAGAGAGAGAGAGAGAGAGAGAGAGAAAGAGAGAGAGAGAGAGAGTTAGCCCTCCCCTTTAGATCACTCTTCTTTGATCAAGTATAATGTCGGCAGAATGAGAAATCAGTTCCGAATATTAACCTTATTCACACTTCCGTTTTAAATAATAATTTGCTAAAAGAATCTCCCGTTTAAGTGGAACCCCGCCGTTCGCATTCCAACCGCCGGCACTGACGGCACCGACAAAAATTACGTCGAGCGGCAGCGCTCGCGCTAAACAAAGCGGAGCCGACCAGGCCCACTACCGTCATCCCTCCTCAGACATTAAAACACAATTGCAAATGACAATGAAATAAGAAACCCCACCGATACGCACACAAATTTATCGCACGCGCACTCACATTCACCGACGCATCCGCAACACACACACACACTAACATACATTCCCACGATCACGCGCACGTAGAAACACACACAGACACACATACACACGACGATTCGTGGTATGAAGCTCCCTCCTATTTGCCTGTAATACCCTCGATCCTCCCGCAGACGCTCAATCCTCCCCTGTTTCGCCCACGAACAATCCGCCGCCTTCACCTCCTCGCTCCCTATCTCTAACGCGCTCCGAACCCGCTTGTCCCGGAGAAAATCCCGCGGATCTGCAATCCGTGTCGACTCCTCCACCTCCTCCTCGCTCTCCTTCCTCTCTACCTTCTACATCCAGGCAAGAACTCGCGGATGATGAATCTTCCGCTTCCTCACGATCAACCACCTCACCACTTGATCCTAAATTCCAACACTTCCTCCGACTAGCCTCTACTTACAAAAAAGCAAATCCTGAAAGAATCTTTTTTGTAATTGACCCTTTAACAACAGATTCTTCTGACATCTTCCGCTTGATATCCACCACTCCATCCAAAAAACTCCTCTTTGTCAAATGTCCATACCTAGATGACATCCGCTTAGTCCCCGTCTACCATTTTTACTCTATATTCCCCCCAAGTTCCGCAACAATCCATGAGATTATAGAAATAGATCTAGAAAGATTTCTATACCACGAATTGGCGCCTTAAACATGCACCCGACACACTTACATCTGTAAAACCCCGCCGGAGGCCCCTCACACACACTCTCGCAACACGCATACATACATATATATTGTTGCGAGGTGCGGCGCGTGTTGTCCACGTGGTATAGGAAGATGTTCGTCGAACGATCGATCGCTCTAGAAGCTTTTGTTTGGGTAGCAACGGGGATGGTTTACGGCGAGGTTCAAGCGAGAAGTTAGAAGCCGGACTCGGAATCAGCAAGAGGATGGACCAACGGCTCGGGATTTCCTCGCGTATTTACCGCGGACTTTGTAACGCGTTCGTGAATAAAGCTCTTGTGTGATATACGCGGTGTTACTTTCTTTCCGCGAAGCGCATCTACACGGCCGAAACGCGACAAAACGCGGTCGTGAGCGCAACATTTGGGGGCTCGTCCGGGATCTGAAAGTTCGAGCTTGAGAAAACGACGGAATGGCTCTTGTTCACTCGCCGCGGAGAACGCGTAACCAGACTGCGACTGGAGCGGACGAGGCGCCGGCGGTATCAGCGACGGCGGCGGATGGAGAGACTTTGCGTGCGGTCTTGGAGGAGCTGGAGCGACTCCGGGAGAAGCGGCGACAGGAGAAGGAGGAGATGCGTCGTCTGGAGGCACGCGTTCGGCAGGAAACATCAGGCGAGTCGTCTTCTAGTTTGTTGTCCGGTCGGGCGGGCGAGTTAGCTAGAATGAAAATTAAGCCCGACGTGTTCGATGGGAGCGTGCCGTGGCGTGAAGTTTTTGTGCAATTCGAGCTGGTTGCTCGTGCGAACGGGTGGGATGACGCGGCAAAAGCCACGGTTCTCGCCACTAGTTTGAGAGGGGGGCGCTCGATTCTAGAAGGGTTAGAGAAAACTTTTAGTTTTCAAGAGATTTGCGCGAAATTGGAATTGCGGTACGGGGAGCGTGGAATTCAAAATTATTATATGCACGAATCGGAAACAGAAGAGCGGGGAAGATGTTGCTGCACTCGGGGCAGATTTGGAGCGATTGACCCGTCTTGCTTACCCGGAATGCTCCTACGAAGTCCTGGACAAAATTGCTTGCGCGCAGTTCATCGTTGCGCTCTTTGAAAGATTCGTAAAACGAACTCTTCAATTAGAAAATGTATCTTTGTTACGAGTCGCGGTTGAGCGGGCGAGGGCGGTGAAAGTTATTCAGGAAGGTAGTTTTGAAGGAGGAGGAGATAATGGGCGAGACGGGAAGGATTTTAACGATCTTTTTATGGAAATTGGAAAAGAGGAAAGGCCGAAGACAGGCGTGAGGAGGGAGAGAAGGCTGTGACTAAAAAGAACGGCGGGGAGAGGGAATGCTGGAAGTGCGGAAAGAAGAGGCACTTTCGCTTTGAGTGTCCGGCTAATTTGTCGGGAAACAAGACTTAGTCGAGCTTCCGGGGGTGGGCTCGGCTGTGGGGTGGAACACCCCGGAGAAGTTGTTTTCTGTCAAAGTTAATAATAAAAAAAATAATTCATTTGTTCATTCTGGTTTGCTAAACGGAAAACCGTGTTGTTTTAAATTTGACACGGGCTCCGATGTATCTATCGTGAATTCTAATCTAGTAGGGAAGTCGCAATGTCAAAGGTTGTCGAGAAAGCCGAGATTGAGATATCCTACCGGTGAGGAAGTTCCGGTTCATTTAGAATGTGTGGCTCGAGTGGTTGTAGGGGAACATTCTTTAAATATGCCTTTTTACGTGGCGAATATACTTGATGAATGTATTTTAGGGTTGGATTTCTTCAGGAAGACAGGTCTGAGCAGGGCGTTGGAGTCGCTCTTTGTTGCTCCCTCGAATGAGTCGAGAATGTCTTATTGTCGAGTGTGTGACGCTTCCGGGGAAGTTCTGGCTAATCTAAAAGATTTTTATGAGCGGAATTCTGTTGATCTGAATGAAGCGCAGAGAGATATTTTTGCTAAGTTCGTGATTGAATTTCAGGATATCTTCTCTGATCAGATCGTGGCTGGGAACTGTGATGTTCTGCAGCATGAGATAAATCTTCAGGATCCACGCCCGATAAAGCAGGCTCCAAGGAGGATCCCGGTAGGAATGCGGGCTGAGGTGGAAAGGATTCTTCAAGAAATGAAGGATCAGGGAGTCATTGAAGAGTCTTTTGGCCCGTGGGTTTCTCCGGCGGTTATTGTAAAAAAAAGGACGGCTTTTTGAGGTTCTGTGTGGATTATCGCAAATTAAATGCGGTTACGATCAAGGATTCTTTTCCTCTTCCTAGAGTAGATGATCTTCTAGAGCAGTTGTCCGGGAACGAATGGTTCTCCACTCTGGATATGAAAAGTGAGTACTGGCAATTGAAGATTCGGCCAGAGGATAGGGAAAAAACTGCTTTTTCGGTAGGCAATGGGCTGTGGAAATTCACGGTAATGCCTTTTGGCTTGTGCAACGCTCCGGCCATGTTTGAGCGCTCGATGGAGCGAGTTCTCTAGCAGTTGTTGACTGAAGATTTGTTTGGTTTATCTGGATGACATCGTTGTGTTCGGTAAATCTTTTGAGGAGGAAGTAACTAATTTGAAGAAAGTTTTTCTGAGACTCAGAGCGGCTAATTTGAAACTTAATCCTAAGAAATGCAATTTGTTTAGGAAACAGGTGAAATATCTTGGCCATGTGATTTCAGCTGAAGAGATCTCGACGGATCCGGAGAAAATTGCAGCTGTGAGGGAGTGGCCTGTTCCACAAAATAAAAAGCAGGTTTGCAGTTTTCTGGTATTTTGTTCTTATTATCGCAAATTTGTTAAAGGTTTTTTTTTGATAGCGAAGCTCCTATTTACTTTGACTGAAAACCAGGTGAAGTTTGTTTGGACTGAGCAATGTCAAGAGGCGTTTGCAAATCTTAAGCAGACGTTGTCTTCTCCTCCTGTGCTCTCTTTTCTTCTTGAAGAAGGAGAGTTAATTCTGGACACTGATGCTTCTGGCCATGGTGTTGGCGCGGTTTTCTCGCAGGTTCAGCTGGGGACGGAGAAGATCATCGCTTATTATAGTCGGGTATTGAATAAGGCTGAGAGGAATTATTGTGTTACTCGGCGCGAGTTATTGGCTATGGTTGATTTGATAAGATNTTTCCATCACTATCTTTATGGGCGAAAATTTCGGGTTCGAACTGATCATGCGTTTCTTAGATGGTTGATGTCTTTTAGAAATTTGGAGGGTCAGTTAGCTCGCTGGGCGGAAAGACTTCAGCAATATGACTTTGAGATAGTTCATCGGAGTGGTCGAGCGCATGGGAACGCGGATGGGCTTTCCAGGCGACCTTGTGCGGAGTCTTGCTGCAAATATTGTTCTAAGGTTGAGGTCAGAGACGCCTTGAAGCAGGAGGAACGGGTAGCTCGGATAGTTTTTGAAGGGTTTGCGTCTGAGGAATGGCGAAAGGATCAGTTGGAAGATCAGGCCGTATCGAATATTTTACAAGGAAAAGAAATAGGTTGTCGTCCCTCTTGAGAAAAGGTGTCCGCTAGAGGCCCTTCTTNGAGGATCTACTAGTCTCATTGGGACGCTTTAGTTGTTTTGGATGGAGTTCTGCATAAGAGGTGGGTAGCTCCGAATTTAAAGTCGAGTTTTCTTCAGGTTATTGTTCCTCGAAAGAGAATTGAGCGAATTTTAGAAGAAGCCCATGATGCCCCTTCTGGGGGTCATTTCGGAATAAATAAAACGTTAGGAAAAATTTGTTAGCGGTTTTATTGAGCTTTGTGCAAGAGGGATGTCGAGAATTGGTGTAGGTCTTGCAAAGTTTGTGTAGCGAAAAAAGGCCCTGCGGACAAGGGTGAATCTCCGTTGCAAATTTTTAATGCCGGTGCGCCTTTTGAAAGGTTGCAAATGGACATTCTGGGTCCTTTTCCGGCGTCTTCAGGGAATAAGTATTTCCTAGTGGTTGTAGATTGTTTCTCCAAGTGGGTGGAGGCTTTTCCTTTAAAGAATATTAGGGCGTCGACTGTGGCGGAGGTTTTTGTCAATCAGATAGTTTCTAGATATGGGGTTCCGTTGGAATTACATACGGATCAGGGTAAGAATTTTGAATCTCGACTTTTTCAGGAATTGTCGTGATTGTTAGGAATGAAGAAGACAAAGACTACTGCTCTTCATCCACAGTCTGATGGACAGGTCGAAAGACAGCATCAGACGATTTTGCAATATTTGTCTAAGTTCGTTGACGAAAATCAAAGGAATTGGGATCGTTGGGTTTCGATGTTTCTTTTTGCTTACAGATCTTCTAAGCATGAGACTACGGGGGTTACTCCTGCTGAATTGTATTTCGGGCGTGATTTGCGTCTGCCATTACATTTGTTACGGGGCTCTCCGCCGAATTATTGTTCAGGTTCTTCAGAGGATTATATTCGTGAGTTAGAGTCGAAATTAGAGGAGGATCATCAGGATGTTAGGGAGCGTTTAGAGATAAAGTCGAACAAAGCAAAAATGCGGTACGATTTAAAAGCTAGACACGTTCTTTTGACGTTGGGCAGAAAGTCTGGTTCTTTAATCCTCGCAGGAGCAAAGGAAAAGCCCCTAAGTTGCAGAAGAATTGGGAAGGACCTTACGTAGTTGTTAAGAAAGTAAGTGACGTAGTATATTGTATTCGTCGCTCAGATAGACACAGGAATAGGGTCGTACACGCTGATAGGCTGGCTTCGTTTTACGAGAGGAAAGAACACACGTCGGAGCCCTGTGAGAATTAGTGGGTGTTTGTTTTTTTTTAAGATGTTACGGATATTTGTTTTTGTTGTTGTGTTAATTGAGCTTGGTTACTCGTTTTCTTTTCTTTAATTTCAGCGTTTACTCTGTTGCTACCCCGAATTTTTCCGTTTTGTTGGTGGACGTCGGGGGATTTTTGCTTCGCATTGAGTTGTCGCGAGATCTTCGTTTTTTTGAACGTCGTACTAGAAGTCCGCCTTACTCACGGTTTTGAGCGTGGTTTTCCGTGGGTCTTGGGGCAAATGCCAAGGCGGAGACCTGGGGTGTCCTTTTGGACGATGGGTCCACGCAGTGATGAAAGTTTTGGCAGGCTAACACCAAGAGCACCGAGATGGTGGGAGCCACTGGGAATACGCACACAAGCAAGACCGCCGTCCGTGTGCATGACGTCACACACACGAACGGCGGTCTCGCCTGTGTGCGTATTCCCAGTGGCTCCCACCACCTCGGTGCTCTTGGTGCTAGCCTGCCAGAACTTTCATCACTGGGTCCACGTGAGTTTCCCCCCTCTCTTGTCTGAAGTCGCGGAGACGCAAAGAACACTGCAAGAGAATTCTCAAGAAGAGGATCTCTGTCCAGAGCTCGAGATTCTGCGGCAGCAGCCGGGAAGTGAGCAGAAAATCTGGATCTCCTTTTGATCGTCGGGACGACGATCTGAAGAGGAGGGGGGCAGTGTTGCGAGATGCGGCGCGTGTTGTCCACGCGGTATAGGAAGATGTTCGTCGAACGATCGATCGCTCTAGAGGCTTTTGTTCGGGTAGCAACGGGGATTGTGTACGGCGAGGTTCAAGCGAGAAGTTGGAAGCCGGACTCGAAATCGGCAAGAGGCTGGACGAACGGCTCGGGATTTCCTCGCGTATTTACCGCGGCCTTTGTAACGCTTTCGTGAATAAAGCTCTTGTGTGATATACGCGGTGTTACTTTCTTTCCGCGAAGCGCATCTACACAGCCGGAACGTGACAAAACACGTCGTGAGCGCAACAATATATATATTCCCTCTCTCTAGCCTCTAAGCGATGACCCTCCGCTTCATTGTAAAATTCGCGACATCTCATTCATCCACACGACAACACACCTAAAAATTGTAACAGTAAACACCCTTAAATGAATAATTTAATATTGCACGTATTATAATCTTTTCCTTTTAATTAAGGCGACCTCTCATCATTCCTCATCCTCAATTGATCGCACGGTCTCGTCCTTAGTCCGTAGAGTTAAATCTTTAGATTCAAAAAGAAACCGACGAGCGAGGCCTCATAGGATAGAGTAAGATCGGCATACGCCGTTGACTTATCCGTGAGAGCACACAAACTCGCTCGACTCTGTCGCAGCGGGATCGCCAACCTGCTGTGCGGAGACAGAGAAACGACAGCTCTCTGTTACTCCACCATAGCCCGACNGTAACCGCGGGCCAGGACGTAACACCAGGTTTGACTCCTGGCTGAGGAGTTTTTTTTCGCAATATTTTAAAAATTAGTTAAGAGGGTATTGGAGACCCTGCATATATAAGATGCAAAATTAGCATCATATATGATTTAAAGAATTGTTATTTCAATTCCAAAAAACTCACGTGAAAAATATTACACTTGAATACATATATATTGTTGGATGTCGAGGAAGGTCGGGTGGTAAAGATGAAGTTCTAAGCACGAACTTGTATTCTTATCTTTATTGCTCCGATTACAATGTTCCTTTTGTTTCTTACACGGCTGTTTCTCACTGTGGTAAACTTTCCGGCTTGCGGAGCCACACAGTGAGCTAGCAGTCTAATCACGGTCTGTCTCTGCTGCATCCACGCGATCGATTTATAGTAGATCGATCGCGCTGATTCAGCAGGCCCACCGGTCCTAGCAACGGCCGTGCTAGTTACCGGTGCCGGTGTCGATACATGCTGCGTTGCACTTCGGACAATGCGGCGATGTGTCGCACCCTGTGGCAACCAGCAGTTCTTCCTAGAACTGCTGCCTTCCTGCAACTTACCCAGGTCATTGAGCAATGACAGTGATGTCTCATCACATTGCTCAATGGCCTCATCTTACCTTAACCGTTAACACAAAAATTGGCGCACAACAATATATATATATATATTGCAACGATTTTCACTCCTGTGGAGCTGTATCGCACGCCGCTCTACCCGAGACGAGATTAGTTCGGACGACGGGTGAAGCTCGCGCGAGGTCGCGGGATCGCTGACAGGAGAGAAAAAGAAGAATCGGGAAATGAGCAAGCCGCCACGCTAACTCAACGGATCCTCGGTTCTTGTTATGGGCGCCAGATACGTTTCCGTATCAATACGGCGTTGGTTAACGCAGCGAGCTGGCTAGCTCGGGCCTAACGGAGAGGGGCAGGGTGCACGATAGATTGTCCGTGTGGATGTTTTTTGGTGTTACGAGCCGATATATATAGCCTCGAATCCAATATAACAATTAACAATTTATTAAAAACAGTAAGTAACAAAGTGAGTAATAAGCCGAAAGAAATAAATAAAAAAAAGAAATTCTTTATAAAATAATAAAAAATGAACAAAAGCCGCAAGATGATTGACACACAAATAATAAGGAAGATTAAAGTTGAGAGAGTTGCCGAAACAATTAAAAGAAATAGTAAAATAATATGATGTACAATAATTTTGAAAATGATTAAGTAAGATTATTAAGAAAATGGTTCGCCCTCATAACAAATAAAGGGAATTAACCAAAAGCTGAGCAGACACACGCCAAGTGCAACGCTACGCTGGCAAGAGGCTATAAATCACTGGAAGTGTAGTTATTTTTTCGCGGAAAATGTCGATAAAGCGCGTAGCAAACACCAAGAGTAGCCGCAACAAGCAAGCAAGGGCATGTAGAGGTCACAGATCGCAAAGTGATACGCCAGATCGCAATGGAGTAGGGTTGCACCGCGAAATAAGAACACACCTTAAGGCGCAATCTAAGGTGTTAATTACGTGAACACACCCAGGAGTGATCGTAAATGAGGCGTGCAAGTTTAACTCGACAACACTACAGTAAAAGAAAAGCGTAACAGGCGTTCAAGCCAAACAGGCGCATCACGGTACTCACGTATCAAAGGAGATTTAAGATGTTCTTTGTTAGGCACTCTGTCTCAGCAAGGCAAAAGTCTGGCAAGTGACGGAGATACGAAACGGGGGCGAGGGAGGCTTGACGCTCGTTTACTTTGAACCCGTGGTCGATTCGACAGCACGCAATATCACACATAAAGTCAATCAGTTAACGAAAAGATATTACACGGGAGCGTCAGTTAGTTCTTTTTCGGAATCAAGAGGCACGATAGTGCCTCGCGCCAAGTATATGCGCAAACGAAGTGTGCGCGCGCTGCGCGAGGTACCCCGTGCCTCTTATACGCGAGAATGGCCATTTATGCGTTTCGAGATTTTGAGATCTCAAGAACGGCTAAACCGATCGAGTTCGGCCTAGACTCAATTAAAAGTTAAGATCGAGACACAAAAAAAAGTATTTCGCGATTTTTTTCCTTTGTGCCTTCCGAACGAAGATTTTTTAGTACAAAGTTCGAAATCTCGAAAAACTAGGTTTCAAGATTTTCGTCGTCGTCTTGGGACACGGATTTTGTCAGCCACCAGAGTGCGTACGTGTAGAACGTGCTCTTCCTCTTGTCGNCGCCANGTGTCAACATTTCGTGCACNAGTCAAGGTCTAATGTANCGTTCANTTTGAGAAGAGAAGTTTAATTTACTACGTATAGGAAAAGAAAAGAAAAGCAGGCAAATTATATTTTTAGATAAATACGTAGATATGCGTAACTCGGAACGCAGCCATAGTCTCGCGCCAAGTATAGCGGTAGAACTGATAGTAAACATTTTATAATAATAATACAATACAATTATATATATATATATATATATATGTACATATATATAATACAAATATAAAAAAAATTGAAAAATATTATCGAGCGTCTCTCTCGTTATTACATTTGTTAAATAAAAAATAAAAATATTAAATATAAAATAGATATAGTATCCTATGTTAATTCGGTGATTGGAGAGTTCCCGAAAACGCGGTTTTACAATAAAGCTTATGAATAACAAATATAAACATTTGAAAATTTATGTATATGAGGGACGTCCTCGGGTTCTTTATATAAAAATAATTGTGTAGAATGATCGGCCAATAGGAACCAGATGCAGGATGTTATTTGCAAAAATATAGTCGAGTTTTTGTGTCGAAAGGTTTCTTGTTTGGGGACTGGGGGTCCCCAGTTCTTGTTTGCTCTCTCACCATGACACATTTGTCTGTGCAGTTCGTTTGCTCTGACTAATTTTATAAATCGTAGAAGTGTTTTTTCACTTGAATTGTCGACTGAAAATGACTTAAATAAAAGTTGAAACGTTTCGACACAAAAACTCGACTATATTTTTGCAAATAACATCCTGCATCTGGTTCCTATTGGTCGATCATTCTACACAATTATAAACATTTGATTTATTTTAATATTCTACATTTAACAATACATAGTCTTTTTCGCAAATCGCGGATATCTCGAGAACCAGAAGAGATAGCTTGAAACTAATTTTGCAGGTACCTTCAATTGGCTACTCTGCGATTTATGACAAAGAGTGAAAGTTAACAAATTGAATATTTCGAGAACGGTAAAAGTTAGAGCAAAATGGTTTTTACATCTCAGTTCCTATTGGTTAGTTGCAAAATACCACACGGTAAAAATTTGATAATTTCTATTATTTAAACAATTGATTGTTAATAACTAAAGTTAAAAAGTTCGAATTAGGCTGGTATTTTGCAGTTTGTTGCGCTAAGGATTATGGCGCAAATTGTTTTCTTTTATCTCTTTTAGTTAAAAAATTATTAATCTTGCAACTAACTGTGATGTTGCGTGGTAGCAACTTAAGAGTGATAACTTATCAATCTTTGCGTAAGGTTTAATAATAAGCTTGAACAAGTTAAGCTCTAAAGATAAATTTTAATATTCAAGAGATGTTTGTCTTATTTTGATATGTATATATACAGGGTGTCCCAGAATTGCCGTACAATCTCTCGTAGGCAGGTAGAAGGAATAAAACTGAGTCAAAAAATCCTGAACCATTTTTTTTTATTATTTATAATAAAGGAGTAATTATTGAGTAAATCAGGCCAATCAGCGCCGACCTTTAGCCAGGCACACGTCAGTGAGCGCTCACACACACCAGGCGCGCGGCTCACTGACGTGCGTCTGGCTAAAGGTCCGCGCTGATTGGCCTGATTTACTCAATAATTTCCTCCTTTATTATAAATAATAGAAAAAAATGGTTCAGGACTTTTTGACTCAGTTTTATTCCTTCTATCTGCCTACGAGAGATTGTACGGCAATTCTGGGACACCCTGCATATTATGAATATATAAAAAGAATAATTAACCCTCAACGAACGGCATGTTTTTCGGCACCTTAATTTGCCGGACATGAGTCGTTTTTGTCTTGGGCTTTTTAAAAATATTAAATATTTCTAAAAAAAAAACAAGAATATGAAATAAAAAGGCATTACTGAACTGGTTGCTGGATGTTATNCAGATGTATTGGATTTCAAATATTACAGACGTTTACAGTACAGTCTAGACGACACCTTTGACTCAACAACATTGTTTTATTATTTGACTGATAATGTCGTCTATTTTCACTATATTTTGGATTGAAGAACACTGGTGAAGACTTGAACAAAAGTCAAAACGTCTGTAATATTTGAAATCCAATACATCTGCATAACATCCAGCACAACCAGTTCAGTATCGCCTTTTTATTTCATATTCTTGTTTATTATTACCTGAACCTGAAGTCATCTATTGACATCAACTACTCATTTCTAAAAAAATCTGAAATAATGTGTATACAGGGTGTCCCAGAATTGCCGTATAATCGCTCGTAGGCAGGTAGAAAGAGTAAAACTGAGTCGAATAGTCCTGAACTATTTTTTTCTATTATTTATAATAAAGGAGTAATTATTGAGTAAATCAGGCCAATCAGCGCGGACCTTTAGCCAGACGCACGTCAGTGAGCCGCGCGCCTGGTGTGTGTGAGCGCTCACTGACGTG
>NW_018021394.1:21015-29289 GCF_002006095.1 Pseudomyrmex gracilis | reverse complement strand
ACGCAAGGCGAAGTCATTTCTTACATCAATGAGTGCTTTATATAAAAAGTGCAGTGGTCATACAATATTCGAAACTTTTTATTGATTTAGAATATTTTCTATTTTACAAAGTATAAACAACTTACAAAGTTTTATATATTTTATATATTTTTGTAACCATGTATAAAAGATTTTACTTGGCGTAACTTATTGATATCATTTCTTTTGTAGAATAGATCTTGTAGAGGAAGATATTGATAGTAANACTTTTTCTAGAGATACGAGTTGCGCATGTACTAGGCGCCTTTTTTTACCTTTTTTTGAAAAGGTAATTTGTTTGGTACGCCGTTTATTTACTTGCCTCCGTTTATTTCGCTCGCATCTCGTCTCCGATACTTACAAGCAGATAAAAATATGGCAAACAGTTAATTAAATGTGGCTAAGAGCACGGGCCGGGCGGCAACACGACAACACATAATATAAACGGCACGGCGATACAAAATTTAGAAATATTGGTACATACAATCGACTATTTGCCGACGTTGCGAATAACACTCAACAACCGCTACAAAAAAAAAGAAACAAACAGATAGCACCAAATGGCTTTCCGCGACAACACGAACACGAAACATTGTTGCTTGGCACGTCTCCACGCGTCTCCAAGGCTTACTACTGTAATTCTTAATATTAAATTATTACGCCTACGATCGCTCAGTGCCACGAAGCCCCGTGAAGCCCGATTTCAGCCGCTCGTATTACCAAAAAGCCAAATATGGCGAAGGACGTCTCCTCGCCCGCGAGAAAATTTCTAAATAAACGGCGACTGGCCTCAACACAGAGCCCTCAACGGAGGTGCGCGGATTCGTGGCTCACAGTAAACGTAAAAGCATCTCACCGGATTTCTCCGTCGTTCTCTACCTCAACGTTCGGTTCCATCCGTCTCAAAAGGTGGTTAGCGGAAACAAGGTACGAGAGAATCCGGCAACACGTCCGTCCCGTTCGAGAGACAGCGACCAAGAGCGAAGATCGCGATTGATTCGGGGGTGATACGCCGGAGTGCGCTAAATTCGCTGGGGTGAATCGCAGCGGCCAATCAGGACGCGGTATTCCGTCGGGCGCGGCGCTCCGGTTAGCCGGAGTTACTTTCGCTTCTGGCCGCGAATTACCAATGCTAATTTCGGACTTCCGTTTCCGGCAGCGAGTTGGCGAACAGTGGTAGAAAGTATTAAGAGCGATTTCAGTCTTTTTTTGACGAAGTTAGCCAGTGATTAGAGTGAGTGTTGTGTATGAGTGTGTAAGAGAGTGGAAGGAGAGGGCATGTAGGTGGAGGTGAGTGTAGCAAACATATATGTAATACTCCTATATTGCTCGCTTCGTATACTTTCCATAAGCGGTTTCTACGCCGATGAAGTGAGACAGACGATAGATGTATTGACTGTTTTGCGCATGCTCAAAATTCCGAGTTAGGGGAATAGGCTGCGCAGCATATATACTGCGCAGACTTTACAAAGAAGGGTTAGTGCTGGTTAGTACCAAATACTTTTTTTATAAAACTTACCTATGTACCAAAATATGGTCTTCTCTTGACGGCTTGCGATTGCATAAATAACATTTTTTTCTATTCGACATTTCTAACCTTACATATTGCCACGTAGCTTTGCTTCAGCTATATGTAATATTTCTGCGCATCCCCATGGCATTCCCACTAACTCCTACTCTCACAATTCAGTGCATGCGCAGAACGCACATTTCCTCTAACAGAGTGAGAAAACGATATCATCTGTACCGTGATGTTTTCGGAACTTTTCAAGCCAAACGAGCAATATAGGAATATTACATATATGGTAGCGAAGGGAGGGTATTAAGGAAGGTTAAAGGGTGGCAAGGAGCTGGGAGGTTAGGTTGGCAAAGGAAAGGAAGGTGGTGAATAGAAGGTGCAGAGAGTGCAGAAGGGGCAGAGGGTGTAGAGCCCTAGGGAATTACTGGTGACATCTTTAAGACGGAAAGGGCTTAAGCCTTAAGGTGGTAGCGAGGAAAGAGAATGGCAGAAGGAAACGGAAAAGGAATTGAGAAGAAGGTGAGAAATATGGAGGAATAGAGGAGAGAGAGATCGGGTAGCGAGAGCTGGCCTCTAGATATCTGGGTAAAGAGAAAAAGGGATGGTGAGGAAGGAAAGGAGAGGGAGGTGGAATGGTTGTTCGCGAAGAATAGGAAGACGGCGAGGTCGCCGAGTGGAAAAAAGGAAGGTGGAAAGGAGAGAGATATAGGAGAAGAGGAGAAAGAAGGAAAAAATGGGATATGGGAGGAGCTAGAGAGGACTAGGAGGGAGATAGGGGTGTATATTGATAAGAGAGAGAGAGAGAAAGAGAGAGAGAGAGAGAGAGAGAGAGAGAGAGAGGTAAAAAGTATGGAGAGGGAGTTAGAGGATTGGAAGAGGAGATGAAAGAAAAAATGAGAGAGCTGGAGAAAAGGTTGGAAGAAAAAGAGGGGAGAGAGGAAAAGAAAAAGGAGGGGAAAAAAGAAGTAGAGATAGGAAGCAAATGGAAAGGGAGATTGAGAATGATAGAAGAAAATATAGAGAAAAAAGAGAAGGAAGAGAGAAGGAGGAGGAATGTCATAATAAAAGGGGTTCCTAGGAAAAAGGGTGACTGGAGATGGGGAATGGAAAAGCTTTTAAAAGAGATAGGAGCGGAAGTGAGGATAGGCGAAATGAGGAGGATAACTACAGGAAGAGAGGATAAAGGGGAAATGGTGTGGTTAAGGCTGAAGAGGGAGGACAAGAAGCAAGTATGGGATAAGAATAAAAGATTAAAGAGAAGAAAAGTATGGATAGAAAAGGATCTATCGTGGAAAGAGAAGGAGGTAAGAAGAAAATTAGGCGTAATTGCGGCGGGAGAGAGAAGGAAAGGGAAAAATGTCTGGGTGAAGGATGACAGGATAAAGATGGAGGAGGTTTGGTGGAGATGGGACGAGGAGAAAAGAGGCTTGGTTAAAATAGTAAGAAGGGGGGAACAGGGAGAAAAAGGGAAAGAAGCGGGGGAAGGATCGGGTGGGAAGCGAGGAAGATATGGATAGGAAGGTTACGGAGGGAGAAGGGAGAACAAAATCATGAAAGTGAGGAAAAGAAAAGGAAGGATGAGAGTGTGAAAGTGGTGTTTTGGAATGTGGCTGGGCTTAAGGGAAAAGATAAAAGTTTTTGGAATGGGTTGTGTGAAGAGTTGGGACGTGGTGATTCTGATGGAAGCGTGGGTGGACAAAAAAGGGTGGGCGGGGATTGCTGGGAAACTGCCTAAAAATTTTAGTTGGGAGATACAGACGGCGTCATTAATTTGAAGAATTGGCGCGGGAATCGGAGGGCAAGCGGAGCGGTTGCTCGTAGCGCCAACGGGCGCCGTACTAACTAACTAGTAGCAATCACTAGTAGCTACTAGTTAGTTAGTACGGCGCTCGTTGGCGCTACGAGCAACAGCCCCGCTTGCCCTCCGATCCCCGCGCCTATTCTTTGAATTAATGACGCCGTCTGTACAGTGAGCTGTTAGGAAAAATAGGAAGGGTAGGGCTATAGGAGGGATGTTACTGGGAGTAAAGAAGGGGATGGTGGCAAGAGAGGAGAAGGGATGGAAAGGAAGGGATGGGATAATGGTGAGAAGAGTGAGGATAGAGGGAGAGTGGTAGAGGATCGTGGGGGTGTATATAAACGGGGGGATAGAAGAAAAATTAGAGGAGTTAAGGGAGTGGATGGAGGGGGAGAATGGAAAAGTGAGGACAATAGTGGGAGGGGATTTTAATGCAAGGACAGGAGAAAAGGGTGGAGAAATGAGAGAAGAAAGAAAGTAGGAGGAGGATGGAGGTAGGAAGTCGAAGGATAAGAAAGTGAACGCAGAGGGAAGATTATTGCTAGAGGGGATTGAAAAATTGGGATGGGTAATTTGGAACGGGGACACAAAAAGAGACGTGGAGGGGGAATGGACATACACGGGTCGAAGAGGGGAGTCAGTGATTGACTATGTGTTAGGGGAAGTAAGCATAAAGGAATATGTAGAGAAAATGGAAATAGGGGATCAAGTGGATTCGGATCACCATCCGGTGGTGATCTGGATCAGAAGTGGAAAAAAAGTGAGGAATGAGAACAGGGAAGGGGATAAAGGGAAGGATGGAATAAAAAGGATAATATGGTAGGAGGAAGGAAAAAGAAAATGGATGGAATAGATGCAGAAGGAGATGAGGGATGAGAAAAAGGGGGTTGAAGAGGAATGGGAGATTATGAAAAAGAGAATAAGAACGGTGTTAGGAGAAAAGGAGGTAAGAAAAGTAGGGGGTGGTAGAAGGGGGTGGTGGGATAATGAGTGTAAGGAGACAAAGAGGAATGTAAGAAGGAAGTTAAGAAGGTGGAGAGAGGGAAGAGGGTGTAAGGAGGAGTATAAGGAAAGAAAAAAAGAATACAAGGCGTTGTGTAATAAGAAAAGGGCGGAAGAAAACAAAGTTTGGGAGGAGGTGGTAAAAAAACCGAAAACGATGGGGCAGGTGTGGGAAGTGGTGAATAGGGAGAGAAGAAAAGAGGAGGGGGTAGTGGGATTGAGATAAGGGAGTGGTAAGATTATTTCAAGAAGCAGTTGGGGGGGGGATGGACTGGAAAGTGGTGAGAGGGGAAAGAGGAAAAAGGGAGGAGAAGGAGGAGGATATAGGAAGGGAGAAAATTATAAGGGCGATTGGAAAATTGAAGGTAGGGAAGGCGCCAGGGGGGATGGTATACCAGCAGAGGTATGAAAGTTTGGAGGAAGGAATATGCAGGACTGGGTGTGGAATATATGTAGGAGGATATGGGCAGGAGAGGGAGGGATCGATGAGTGGAACGAGAGAATAGTTGTGCCAGTACTGAAAAAAGGAGAGGGAAATAAGGTGGAGGAGTATATGGGTGTGACATCGGCCGGATCATTGTACAAAGTGTATGCGGAGTTGGTAGCAGAAAGATTAAGGGGGGAAATGGAGGGAAAGAAACTAGTTCCGGAAAATCAGCCGAGTTTCAGGAGGAGAAGGGGTACGATGAATAACATTTATGTAATAAATTACTTGGTTAGCAGGAATTTAAGTAGAAAGGGAGGTGGATTGATTGCGTTATTTACAGATCTGAGGGCGGCTTTCGACACGGTCAATACGGAGACTTTACTAAGAGCAATGAGGGAGAGGGGGGTAAGAGAGGGTTTAGTGGGAAGGTGTGGGGACTTATATAGGGAGACGAGGAATAAGGTGGCGGCAGGGGGGAAGTGGGGAAGGAATCTTGGACAGGTAGGGGGGTGAGACAGGGATGCCCGTTGAGCCCATATCTGTTCAATCTGTTGACGGCGGATATGGAAGACTATTTGGGTAGGAACGGATGGGGTGGGGTAAAGGTAGGAGGAAGAAGGGTTTATGTATTGGCATATGCGGATAATGTGGTGTTGTTAGCGGAGGAGGAGGAAGGGATGAGGGAAATGATGAGAGGGATGGAAAAATATCTGGCAGGAAAAGGTTTGGAAGTAAACGTAAATAAATCAAATGTAATGAGGTTTAGGAGGGGAGGGGGGAGGGAGAAAAAGCTGGAATAGTGGTGGAAGGGGGAGAGATTAGAGGAGGTAAGGGAATTTAAATATTTGGTGTATGTGTTTCAGAGGAACGGGGGGAGGGAGGCGCAGATAAAAGAGAGAGTGAGAAAAGGGGCGGCTGTAATAAGTCTGTAAGGTGTGGGGGATTGGGAAGAGGAGGTTCGGTGGGGATTGGGGTAGAAGGTTATGGCTGTTCCACGTATTGGTTTGACCAGTGGTTGAATATGGGTTGGAGATATGGGGATGGAGGGAATGGGATAGCTTGGAGAGGTCACAAAATAGATATATAAGATGGTTATTGGGAGTAGATTGAAGGACCCCGGGGTATATCGTAAAAGAAGAAGTGCAGAGGGACTTATTAAAGAGAAGGGCAGAACAAAGGGCCTAGAGATTTGAGGAAAGGTTGGAAAGAGGAATGTGTAGCGAAATAGCGAGGCTATGTTTAAAGGAGATCAGGGGCAGAGAGGGGGGTGGGGAAGGGTTGTCTGAGTGGGAGAATGACAAGATAAAATATTATGAGAAGAGGGGAGTAAGGATAGCGGAGATGGAGGAAAGTAGAGTGGCAGGAGAATGGAGAGCTCAGCTGTTGATAGAGAAGAAGAGGAGGATGCAGAGTGAGGAGAGATGAAAAAGGATTGAAAGTTCGAGGTACAATAGATGGTACAGGAGAATTAAGAAGAAAGGAGTGCCGGGGTATTTAAAAAAGGGATGGGGAGAAAGCAGATATCAGAGGGTAACTAGGTTTAGGTTGAGGAACGAGAGGAAAGAAGGTAGATACTGGGAAGGGGAAAGGGAAAGGGTGTGTAAAATGTGTGAAGTAGTGGAAGAGGGTTGGAGACATGTGTGGGAGGATTGTGGGGTATGGGGAGCGGAAGGGAATTGGGAGGACATGATTGAAGTGGTACTGAGGGAGAAGGGGGAGAGTGAAGGATGGTTAAGGAGGCTGGAGGAATATAGGGGAACGGAAAAGGAAGTAGGGCAGGAGGTGGGAGAGAAGTGATTAGAAAGGGAGGGATGATAATTGAGTGAGTGAGAGCTGAGTGAATGGATGTGTAAAAAGAAGTGTGTAATTGTATGTATGTATGAAGTGAAGAGAGTATGGGAACCAATGGCGGAGTAGCTGGATAGAGTTGGCTGCCGGAAAGGGAGATCCGCATTGCGTAGAGTAGGGTGAAGCGATTGCGTGTGTGTGTATATAGTATTTTTAGTTTTATTTTTAGTTTTTTAAGTTAGTTGTAAGGTTAGTTGTAAGAGTAGATGTAAGATTTTTTTGTATAAGGTTTTGTAATCCTAAGGGGAATCAATAAACTCTATCTATCTATCTATCTACAAATGCTAATGTCTCGTTGTCAGAAGAACTAATTAGCGGCACTTCGTCGACTCGATTTGGGGCGCTCGCGGAGAACCCTACGCTCAGGATGCGGTGCATCCCGATTTTTTTCCCGCTAGAGCAATCTGCGGCCAGAATTCGCTGAATATTTGCCGCTTGATTTCTGAGTCGGTGACACCGTCTATTGGCGCTATACCTCGCCGTCCTTCCGTGCTTGCTAGCGCCCGCAATGTATCCTTATGCCTGGATCAAGGCCGTATTTGCTGGTGACGGCAGCCTGCGCTTTCCGACGTACGCCCCTCTTTCTCTCGCTCAATTTTCGCTGCCTTATCCATCCTTTACCGCAGCTCGTCCTCCGGGCTCCTTATCGTAGATTTTCCCTCGTTGATACGTAGGCGGTGAGGTACAAATTAATTACAAAAAAAAAATGTAACAGAGCGTAAGACGACGATACAATTAATTAATAAGCCCTGGAGGATCCTGGCGCTCGGACGGCTCGCATTCCCGGATTCATTCGGAATGTGATATTTTTGTGGCAGGGAAGAAGAGCGGCGCGACTACCACGTCACAATATATATGCATTTATATATATTTTTGCGCTCACGGCCGCGTTTTGTCGCGTTCCGGCCGCGTTGCTGCGCTTCGCGGAAAGAAAGTAACACCGCGTATTTCTCACAAGAACTTTATTAACGAACGCGTTACAAAGGCCGCGGTAAAAGCGCGAAGAAATCCCGAGCCGTTAGTCCAGCCTCTTGTCGATTCCGAGTTCGGCTTCAAACTTCTCGCTTGAACCTCGCCGTAAACAACCCCGTTGCTATTCGAACAAAAGCATCTAAAGCGATCGATCGTTTGATGAACATCTTATACCGCGTGGACGACACGCGCCGCATCTCGCAACAATATATTAGGTGCGCAACTAAGTTCTCGCTGTTTGTTAATAGATGGCTCCAGCAGTAAGTGCTGGTCGATTTTGACATATCTAAAACATCACAAGCCAAGCTTAGACATATGGTAAACAAACTGCTTTGACACGTTAGTGATTTTGTTTTGGCGTCATATACTTTTGGTTGTGTGAAAATGTCTGATTTTGTAGCAAATAATCGTCATTTGCGGGAAGTGTTGATTTTCTTATTTCATTCGAAGAAAACGGCGGCTGAAACGCATTGACAGCTCCAAAAAGTTTATGGAGATGCTGCTCTAAGTGAAACAACGTGCCGTGATTGGTTCCGTTTCTTCAAAAACGGTGATTTCGATGTTGACGACCGTCCGCGTGAAGGAAGGCCAAAAACCTTCGAAGACGCTGAATTGGAGGCATTGCTCGATGAGGATCCATGCCAAACGCAAGAACAGCTTGCTTCAGCATTAGGAGTTACCCGCCAAGCC
>NW_018021394.1:19255-20855 GCF_002006095.1 Pseudomyrmex gracilis | reverse complement strand
GAAAAATGGATTCATTACAGCAACCCAAAGAAAAGAAAGTCATGGGGACTGCCCGGTCATGCTTCTACGTCGTCGGCTCGGCCGAATATTCACGCTGCGAAGGTTATGCTGTGTATTTGGTGGGACCAGGTCGGTGTTATTTATTACGAGCTGTTGAAACCGAACGAAACCATCACTGGGGAACAGTATCGAATTCAATTGACTGAGCCGAGCACTGCGCGAAAAACGGCCACGATACGAGCAGAGGCAACGAAAAAGTGATTCTACTGCATGACAACGCTCGGCCTCATATTGCCAAACCCGTTAAAACCTACGTGGAAACGCTCAAATGGGAAGTCCTACTCCACCCGCCATATTCTCCAGATATTGCACCGTCCGATTATTACTTGTTCCGTTTGATGACACATGGTCTAGCTGATCAGCAGTTCCGCTCATATAAAGACATCAAAAAATGGCTTGATTCGTGGATAGCCTCAAAAGACGAACACTTTTACCATAACGGTATTCGAGTTCTGCCAGAAAGATAGGAAAAAGTTGTAGCTACCGATGGGCAATACTTTGAATGATTCATTTGTAACCATTTTTTCACAATAAAGTTGCATTTTCAAAAAAATCAGCAAGAACTTAGTTGCGCACCTAATATATTCTCACATTTACGCACAACATCCTGCAAACGGCTCTTCACGTCCTTATATTCATGTATTATTAGTTTAAAAGACTTATAGAGCCTGAGAGTAATCTTTATTTATCACTAATTGTTGAAAAATATTTTGTAGTATTTGAATTAAATACAATACATGTTGTGCGTGTACTTGGCGCTTGTTTTTACTTTTTTTTGAAAAGGTAAGTTTTTTGAGAATAGTAAAAAGTTTTTTGAGAACAGTAAATTAAATAAATTTAATCTCATAAATTGTAACACATTTATTTATTTATTTTTTCCAAGATATAAATTCTGTAAAACAGGAAAAGAAGTTTTTGAAGTATAAATAAAAATTATAAATTGTACCACATTTATTTAGTTATTTTTTTATTTTTACTTGAATACGTGTTTAATGTGTAACTAATTTAAAGGTGTGTAAATAAGCTCCAAGTATTTAAAAAATTTCAAGGAAATGGCTATTTGAAGCAGACACAGATGTAATAGTGTAAATGTATAATCCTGATATTTATTAATATGTAGAACGTTTTCGACCTCTCATTTTAGGTCTTTCTCAATACAATCTAAAAACAAATTTAAATATACTAAAGAAAGCAAATTATAAAAAAGAAATAAACTTACAAAGCACGCAAAAAAGTTTCTCATCGATGTCGTTACATAGCGTAGTGTAATTCCTTACAAGTAGGAACCAAAACAACAAACAGGTCGTGACGGTGTGCAACAATAATATACAGAGATTTAAGATGGGAAGAAAAACGTAATGTAAAATATATTATACAGAATTATCTACTAATGGTAAGTAGACTTTATCTAAATTTTCAGTATCGCTTTGTAAATTGAGACCTTGAACTTGGTTCTTGATATGCAAGGTTTCTGAAATTAGGCGCTTATAGTAAGATCTTTCAGTATCTAAAATCTTAACACACTCCCACTCAAAATCAT
>NW_018021394.1:17161-18585 GCF_002006095.1 Pseudomyrmex gracilis | reverse complement strand
GAAAACGTTCTACATATTAATAAATATCAGGATTATACATTTACACTATTACATCTGTGTCTGCTTCAAATAGCCATTTCCTTGAAATTTTTTAAATACTTGGAGCTTATTTACACACCTTTAAATTATTCATTATCGCTGGCGGAAGAATGCGAAACAAGAATTACCAAACATCATTTTTTAATTACATCAAATATAACTTTGGTTTTTTACTAGTCAAAGATCTAAAATTGTGGATAAAACTTAACAAAGATCTAGTAAAAATACACAACACGATCATATTCCTTAACTCCTGCAAAAAGCAGAATCTTTTACCACAACATTTGTATTACAGATCTTGTTGTTTTCCACAAGTCACCTTGCGCAATTACAAACTGCAATGTATTTTTGACAACAAAAGATCAATTCTAGCGCGCAAAATATTATGTCTCGAAATCACAGATATGTACAAACACCGCAGTTATATACTTAAGAACATTTTCAAGATCAACAAAACGATCACTTATAAATTACCTTACAGAATTTACAAAACCTTTTACACTTCTCAATTATTGAAATTAGATAAATTCCATTTATGTGAAAATAGAAGGATGAACAATAAACTGAGGTGGTTGCGACAGAAGTCTATTAAAATCAATGTCCATAAAAAATTAAGATACTTTGTGACTAACCGAGAAAACACACACCGTAATTCCTCTCTCTCTTCTAACCATTTTTTCACTCACTCTTNTTTCAATTTTAGTTTTTGTCCTCCTTCCAATGATATCCCACTTACACACACAATTGACATATCCTTCAACCATATAGAAAATTCCAAATCTATCNTTGAACCGAGAAATAATTGGTTTATTAATCTCTCTAATATTCACATCCCAATGGAAGTCACGAATTTATTACAGCTAGGAGAGAATTNTAGCACTCCGTCTGATAATAATAATATGTTGGTTTTTGAGTTTATTAAAAACTTAGAAAATAATATTAAACACCTTGACAATAATAAAAAAATTGATTGTCGCAACCGCTTCGTTCCCATTCTTAAGCAGATGAAGAATTCGAATTTTACAAAATCTCAAGTCGACAAAGAAATTCATAGCGCTATAAGAATTACTCATAAATTTATTAAAGAACATCCTTCTATTTGTTTTACCAAGGCTGACAAGGGCGGTACGGTTGTTGCGTTAAACAGAGATTCTTACATCCACGATATGGAACACTTACTATCTGATCTTAACACATATGCTCCTGTCAAGTGTAATCCTGTTAATTCAATTTTGAACTCACTCAAAGAATTATTAAAAAGATGGAAGCTTCGCGATTACATTACGGATTCTGTTTACAAAAGGTTGAATACGTCCATTCCTTNTCTACCTAGAGCTTATGGTTTGCCGAAAATCCACAAGCCTGGCAATCCTCTCAGAATCATC
>NW_018021394.1:2112-16026 GCF_002006095.1 Pseudomyrmex gracilis | reverse complement strand
ATGATTTTGAGTGGGAGTGTGTTAAGATTTTAGATACTGAAAGATCTTACTATAAGCGCCTAATTTCAGAAACCTTGCATATCAAGAACCAAGTTCAAGGTCTCAATTTACAAAGCGATACTGAAAATTTAGATAAAGTCTACTTACCATTAGTAGATAATTCTGTATAATATATTTTACATTACGTTTTTCTTCCCATCTTAAATCTCTGTATATTATTGTTGCACACCGTCACGACCTGTTTGTTGTTTTGGTTCCTACTTGTAAGGAATTACACTACGCTATGTAACGACATCGATGAGAAACTTTTTTGCGTGCTTTGTAAGTTTATTTCTTTTTTATAATTTGCTTTCTTTAGTATATTTAAATTTGTTTTTAGATTGTATTGAGAAAGACCTAAAATGAGAGGTCGAAAACGTTCTACATATTAATAAATATCAGGATTATACATTTACACTATTACATCTGTGTCTGCTTCAAATAGCCATTTCCTTGAAATTTTTTAATGTGTAACGTTACCGTCAACGTGTCGAATTCGAATGGAATAAATTTGCCAAACTGATCTCTTATATCTATTTTTATCACGCGGAAATTTGGTTTACGAAACGGAATATAATTTCCAGATGATGTTTTACCTGATTAGAACGATATTTATTCGTGGTATTATTAGTAATTATTCGAAGAAGCGGCGTTAGCGCATCTCCGGTTATGTATGGCTCGCAATAGTCGCAATAAACAAATAACTTGTCGGGGATAGCACGGGCCAAGCTGAGTGGTTCAAAACTGTCGACACCGGCAACCCTGTCTACTACGAAAGGTGTAGTAACAGAGGTTGGTTCAAATCCGAGTATACGACGCAACGTGTCGCTAAGTTTTACACTATGAACTTGATTGCATTTGTTTTTTTTACATGTAAGTAATATAGAAGCGTTATTTCTATATAGCGGATTCAATGACCATGTAATATGCGATTTTTCTCGAGAGCACGAATGATTTATAGCCTCTATAAGATCAGCTTAACATTCCATAGTTAACATTCCAATATCATCAGAAGTTTATTTCTTCAGGATAAATTCCTGATTATATTGGAATGGTAACTGGCAAAACATCTTCGTTTAGGAAAGGTATTCGCGAGCGTTATCAGGGTTTCATCCGCGCGTAAATGTAAAAAACTAGAAGGAAACTGAATTTCGGAGAGCAACTTCCCATTTTTCCTGCAAATCTATACGACGAAGTAATTCCGTAGTAAAACATGATGTGATGTTGTGCGGGAAGTAAAGCATACTGTTATTGCTCGGGAGAACTACAAAAAAGTGTTCCTCTATTGTCATCATCATTGTCGCCATCATTGTCGTAGCCTTGTAAAAGCGTTGTTAAACCCGAAGCCGGGATCCACGAGTCGAATTTAGACGGATAACCTTGCCAACTGACTAGCCTATTACGTCCCCGTCCTTTGCTGTTTATCACCCGATCAACAATGAAAGTTTCTTCTAGTGGGTTTTTAATAACAGTTCTTGCTCGTAGAAAATACCATCTATAACCTCATCCGCTAAATCAGTTCGTATACGCGCGGATTTCGTTACTCGAGAACACGATGAATTCGAAATATCTCTTCGCTCTACTTGGCCTCGTATCCCTTCTCAAAGGCGGCTTCTGCTCTACTGACACGTACAAGATCGCCGATGGAGTATTTAGCTGCTTTCGCTTCGACTCGCTGTTTTTTCCAGCGATACCACGTGTTTTCGCGCGCTATGTTTGCGTTTTCCGTCGTAACATCCGCAGGTTTCAAGCGTATGGAAAAGTGAGGCGTATGGTTGTACGCGTGCACAATATCCTGCAAGACATCGAGGTAACGTGTTTCGTGTTTTTGTGCATGAAGTAGCGCCACATGCTCTCTTTTAAGATTCTAGTGAAACGCTCGATCACGGCTGCTTTAACGTCGGAATTACGCGCCACACGGAAATGAATTCCATCTTCCTTGAGAAACTGTTGCAACGGATGCGCGATAAATTCTTTACCTTTGTCGGTTTGCAGATATACGGGTCTTTGTCCGCCACTTTTCGAGAGCACGCGTTGAAACGCACGAAGGATTTGAGCACTTGTTTTATCTCGCAACAGTTCCACCCACGCGAATTTGCTGAGCACGTCGATAATTGTCAGTAGATAGCAATATCCGTCGTTATAGCTTCGCAAATTTCGCAATTCTATCAAATCAGCCTCCCAGAGATCGTCGCTATTCGTCACGTTGTAATGCAGTCAGGGAAATTTTCGCCGCACGGCACGATGTAGCGTGTAAGCATCTTGCAAACGAAGCTAGCGAACAACGTTCTCTCGCGAGTAATTCGGTTTAGCGGCTTGCGACAAATTTCTTGTCGTGACCGGCGTAATGCGTGGGAATATAATACAACTTGTCAAGCGTTTTGTTTACATTTCGTACCACATGAGCAACCGTCTCAGAATATCGATTCGTATCTTTTTCTTGTTCTTGTCGGTGGCGCGGTAATCCTATCCTTTTTCTTCTTTTTCGGCTTCTTCTTGTTCAATGTTATGCGGAGATTTGCGCTTTGTCTTTTTTCTTCTTTTCGCAAAAGGCGTAAATACTTAGGATTTCCCACGTATTGAGAGAGCGTGTTTAGGTCATGAAGTAAATGAACGATATAAATGGCCCGTTATTCCACTAGTATTTCTTTCTCGCATCGCATCGTTTACGAGTTCCACAATATTTGTTCCCATCACTTCTGGACTTTTGGTCACGACACCGTCTTTGTTTCATATGATCTTGACGGGAACAGCCGCTTTCATCAGATGATTCAAAAGCATTCGCGCTTTGGATCGGTAAGTTTTTGGAATTGTTTCTATTATTTTTGTTATCGTTTCTCGTTCACGAGAGCGTGACGGCGTCTCGCTGCTGTTTCCGCTGCTGCTGTTGTTGTTAAATGAAGTATCTGCAAATGATATATTTTTTTTGTTCTTCAGAGTCGACTGATTAATCCGATGATATTGATTTATTAATATTATGTCGCAAGGGTAGTGAATAATGTTTTGATAAACCGTGTGTGGAGGATGTTGTTTGAGGCGATGGTAAAGCATCCATTGATTCTTCCGCGTCGTGAAATAGTTTTCTCATTTTCTCGTCCTCCTCCTCTTCCCCCTCTCCAACGCCTTCCTCGGTCTCTGTCACAGCAGTTGTTTCCGCCACGGATGGTTCTTTTTCTTTGCGAGAACGCTTTCTCGCTTTTCGGTTAAAATATAGATATTGACGAAGTACTTCGCTGTACACTTTTTATCTTTCGCTTTCATCAACAAGGGACGGCTGATCGAGAATACGTCTCATTTTCGCGTCGAGACGCGAGAGCACGGTTCCGGGAATGCGGGTGGTGTTAGCAGCAGCTGTAGTCTCTGTATTTTCTCCCGCCGCCGCTATCCGTTGTTGCATTCTCTCGAGATTATCCGTGGAAATTAGCACCATGTTTTTAGTCCGTTTTTAATCTATAATTATGTTTCGATAAGATGGGATAATAAAGCTTCGAATACAGGTCTGATGTAGGGTAAGAATCCCCCTTACTGCACCAGCAGTTTTCTCTTGCACCTCCAAGTACCTCTTTGTTCCGCGATACGAACGCAGCGCCGTTTTGTATCGGATTAGGCGGGTCTTCTTTCCTTTTTCGAGCGATACGTTGCCTCTGAGCGTATTGTAAACGCACTCGCGAATACACGCGATGAATTTGTTATCAGCATTTTGCAGAAAAGCAGCGCGTTGATTTTTATGTAGAAAACACAGAGCCCTCAGTAGACAAATGTTTTTCTCACCGAGAGAGCGCTTAGCTCTAATATGGGCCGCCGTCTCGCTCTATCTTTGTTGCTTTTTCCGCTGCTGCTGCTGCTGCTCCTTTGTCGCCGACGGCATCATAGCTTCGAATGATGCCTTTCACTCGCGTGCTTCGGGTTTTTATACACTTGTTTTCACGCGAGAGATCTGCGGGGTACGTACATGTAATGACGCGGATTGTTGGGAAAGATACACGTTTGAAAACGATATTCGTCCGGTGTCGATTGTTTCAAATCGAGCAGTAAATAGCCGTGTGGATGCGAAATGGCGTCGTAGTACTCTTCTTCCAAGAACTTTGCGTCGTCGGGATAGACTTGACGCGCAAGATGGCGAATTTGCGCGCAATCACGCAGATTCTTGAAAACCACAATGTAATTTGCATTCAGCGAAATATCGCGTTGACCGCGTCCCTGATGAAAAAGATTCTGTGAAATAAGTATAACACTGAGATTTTTATGATGACTACCCTTGGTAAACAGATCCACGATCACTTTGCACGACGACGATTCTCGCATGAGATTGTCATTTATTATTAATTTCGCGCAGAGCGGGTCGTTCGAGTAAATCTTCCGGGCGGGGTAATCCTTCGCGAAATTCGATTTTACATTTTGTCGTCATCTCGTGTTGCAACTCGAGATAGGTTTCCTGCCATTCGCCGTAATAAAATAAAATTTTCCCGAATCGAACATCCGCCATTTCCGGCAAATAGCGGAGAAAAGTTTTTACAAAAATTGTTTTCCCGCATCCCGTAGGACTGCAAACGATCGATGTCCAGGGATGTTTCTAGCGCACGTCCATCTCGAAGAATGAACAAATTAGCGCTCGTAATCTTAAACCGTTTGCGACAATGAGCTCTTCATCGCGCGTGGGGGTCCGCGGCAGCCGCGTTTTGCTGCAAAAATCAGCTAATTTTCGTCGCGGCAACGGTGAGCTTATTCCGGATGATTAAAAAGCTGTTTTCATGAAAAATCAGCTTATTGTCGCGCGCGCGCGCAAAAATAAGCTCATCAAACGCGCGCGTTAAGAGAATGCTAAACCAGCGGCTTAACAGCTGCTTGCTGCTACGCTGTCCAGTAGGTGGTGTCCTCTATACAAGGATAGACGTATATCTCTTTTCTTGTCTTTCGTTCGGTTTGTTCGTCTGATAGTGGTGAGGATATGCACACGTGACTGTCTGCTTGTGTGCGTATTCTGCCTACTATCGTATATGCTTCATTAGAAGAACTAACTATTCTCGTAAACTAGACAATAAAATCACATTCTGATTGTTCTATTATATTCTTTTATATCATCCGCTTATCGCTCTGGTGCCTGTATATTTATACAATGCTTAGAAATTGTTTAAAAATAGCAAAATATGATCAAGTGATAATAGGACAATGTAACTTTTGGTACTTTTTAGACCAAAAAGCACCAGACCGATAAGTGTTTCCTTACGTTCTTTACTTCTGGAAAAGCATTTTCCATTTGATACAGTAAATAATGAGATTAGTCCGATCTACTAAAATTACATATCCCGTCGGCATAACAGGACGGTTCAGCATCCTCTTAATATAAGCTTATAGCGTTGTTGAACTTATATATATACATATATATATATATATATATATATATCAATCAGTCAGTTTCTAAGGATAAAAGAAAACAAAGATAGGGAAAAGAAAATCAATCTTTTATATAATTTTGTTTTTAATAAAAATTTAATAACACTAAAATATTACTTTTTACAAATGTGTACAAACCATATTGGTTACCTTACTCTAATATTATTACGAAAATTTACAACGACTCTTACGTTTAATAAATAATTTTATTTTTATATTTGATATATTCTTAAAGTAACTTACATTATATATTTTTCTTTTATTATATGAGCAAAGCGCTTGCTTACATTATTTCCTATTTGTTACAAACGGGAAACATATATACATACATATATACACAATTTTAACTATTACTAATACGTTTAAAATATACAAATTATTTACAAGAGAATGCGAGGAAAGTAAAACGACTTATTCCAAGTAGCCGTACGGAACGGAGCGTTGTTAGTCGATAAATCTACACTTCAGCAACACCGGCAAGCAAGGGTTTGATTTGTCTTGCGTCACAACCTCGTAAAACGTGGTACGAGGAATCGCTCTAAAATGCAGATTTAGTGACGCATTTTCTTCTTGTTCGTTTCTCTCTGTTCGCATTAACATTTCCCTAACGCTAATGAAATTAATTATGCGGGAAGTTGCGGAATTGAGAGTTTATTCCTTAATTTTACATACTTCCCGCGCGCTACTGTCCGGAGTACGAACTACGTACGCGTAAAATTTCGGGCCACCGGATACAAACGACATGATGTAACTACCGCGTCCGTAGCCTTCGAACTCATCCGTCATATCGCTCAGGAAATTTCCTGTGGTTCGTATACGCCGGGTTCACAGTTGCTCACATAAATACACAAATATGTATCGTAATAAGGAACATGCTCGCCTAAACGTTCTAAATATTCGTGCAGTTTTAATCGCGCCTGTGCCGTCGTGTACGCCGTTATTATCACGTTAGTAATCGGAAAGAATACGACCGTCTCGTTTCACATTTGCCACAAAACATATATTACCTCGTCATTCACAGGTTACCTCGGTTACCTCGTGCTCGGGGCTCGACAATAGCGATACGAGACGTTCCTGCGACTTTACCACTTCGGTATTTGTCAGGTTCGATCGTTGCCCGAATTTTTCACAAAACGAACTGAGGCATAGCTTTGCGACCGAGCGTAAACCTGGATTTTGCGCAATGTTTAATCTATCTAGAGCGATACGACTGTCTCGACTGCTTCGTATTCTCGAAGTTATCGTTCTTTAGATTGTTCATCTACGCATTCGCTCAACCATTCGCTCGCCTCTTGCTTCAATTTGAGAAAACAGTTGATTCGGCAAATAATCCCTCCTGACGCGTATCAGCATCGTATCGGCTCGTCTTGTATTGCCATCTCGCTCACTGCAGTCACAAAATAACCCTTTTCCACAGCTTTGCGTAATTCGCACGATATCCACACGTCTTCGAATTCACGATCGCGCGGATTATTGTGCGAGCACAGAGTCTACAAGAAGTTTTCGGATGCAACTGCGGCACAAGACGAACAGCAGTTTGCTCTGCACACGGTACGGGAATACAGGGTGAAAGAGATTGCGCGAAGGAAGCACTCTACAGCGCACAAGTCCTTCGACCGCGGAAAAATCGACACCGGTATCGACCTGATAAGCGAAGCGCACTCTTTTTCTCCGACGAGAATTTTCGGATGTCCAATCAAGAAAGCACCGGTTTTCAACACGTAGGGATATAGAGGACACACGTCTACATAACGTATCTTCTCCGTACCTGTAACTTCGCGCCGAATCGCGATGTTTCCCGTTCGACAGCCGAAAAACGCGTCACGCGGTGAGAGCGGTTCAACCGCGAGGATGTTGGCCCAAAAGTACTCGCATTTCGCGATTTTCCCGCATGTCGCGATCAAAAGCGCACTTCCATTTCTCCGTCACGATGTAGCCTCGTTTGCGAAGACGCCATGACGTTGTCAGCGTACGCTTGTATCGCAAGTTCATCGTATCGTACATTTCGCGTTCCCCCGTAGAGAGACGTTTGTCGCGTTTTGTTTTAAAACATGCGGGTCACCCGTGCCAAAAGTAGCCGTGGTATTGCAACACGTGACGCTCACCGTTTGCCGTCTCGTAATATTCGTCGACGAGAATGTCTCCGACTTCCGCGAGACAATGTTCTTGCCCGTGACTCGTGTGAAAAATGACGTGGCCAAGCTCGCGCTCCTTCCACACCAGCCACTGCAGAGCTTTGCGGGATTGCGTATCCGCCGCGAGGAATGACGCCGATTTCTTTCTCACGTAAAAAGTGTTTACAAAAAACTTGCATACATTTGGAAGCGATAGTCGTGCATTTTTCAAACAGACATACGTTTTCTTACTCGAGAAATATTTTGCAAAAGGCCATGCACGCTTGCCGCAAGATATCAACGTCGTTACGACAATAACGCACTATCTCGCGTGGAAAGTCAAAGCCTGCGTTTTCGCGCGTCTGTTCCGCGTGCCACGACAAAAAACGCTCGCGTTCTTTGCTAGACATACTATCCAGCGAGTAATACATATTTAACGGCTGGTAACGGTTCGACGTACGACTGATCCGCGAGAGTGTTAAATAAATGTGGAAAGTATCCCTTTTCCACCCCATCCCTTAAACCGAAAGCCTTCGGCAAAGCTGACAAGCGCATCGGTATGTAGTTGATGCTGTCGATAAATTTCGTACGCCCAGCCATCAACACGGTAATCTTCGTCCCGTTTAATATTACTCGTGAATCCAAATCAACACGTTTTTCCGCGATGTAGCGAAGGATGAACTATGCGTCAAACACCTTGGCATTGTGCGCGATGCAGATAATTTGCTTGAAACATTTCGTCGTTCTCGTAACGAAATCAACGAATTGCCTTACCGGATTATCGCGGAACACGAATTCGCGCAGACCGTACCACCGACAACGTACCGTCATCCTCAGTTGCGCACGTGACGCAAATGAGTGCCATTCACTTAGACACCGTTCAATTAGACACAGTGCAATTGAACACAGTACAATTGGACACAAAAAGATGCGCACTGTTCAATTAGACACCGTTCAAATGCACACCATTTACTTGGACACTATTTATTTAATCAAGCGTAATTGAAGCGCCTGTCTAATAAATCAGTAATTTGAGCTTTTATTTTCATTATGTTACTCAACTAATTATATTTTACAATTATATACAATATTATTTTACAATTATATATACATACAATATTATTTTACAGTTCCATATACATATATATTTATTACATATTTTTATAGAACACAGACCAAATTGGAGACCGCGGGGAACCAGAGCTGGTGCAGTTCGTCAACAAGAGCGGTTCATGCGGTTCTTATTTAGACTTTCAGCTGCACAGTACAACTGGAGGAGAGGTTTTTGAAGAAGACAAGTATATATTTGCATACTAAAAATGTATTTTCTTAACTAAAAAATATATTTGTTTTAGAAATAAGCCAGTTTCCTAATCTGGAAGAATCGAAGATTTGTTATTTTGTAATTGTATGTTACAGGTTAAGTAAGGTTAGTATGTTATAAGTTTAACTGTTATCAATTAATTATCAATTTTTATGTAATTAGTATGTTTGATGTAATGTTAAATATATAATTGAAAACAATATACAAATACTAATTATATTAAATATTGTAAATATTATTTCTGTATAAATATAGGAGTTTTTTCAAGCATTCCGGGAAGATATATGTTATTGTTACGTCCTGGAGACTCCACGGTCCCCTTTTTTCCTGCGACGCGACGCGCCAGCGCATAGCAACCCTTTTTTTTGGTCAATACTAATAAATAATTCAAACGGGTCTTCTATCGTTTGGAAACTTAAAACTCCAGACGATAGGAGAACAAACGAAAACTATATCGGCGCCCGGAAAGATAAACTGCGCCTAGCAATAACACGAAAATTTAGATAACTATTCGAGCAGCTTTCCAAACAAATATCTCCGGGTCATGAAAATGCCGGTCATAAAAATTAGAGCGACCGGCGCAAATAGAAACTCCGGCATTTTTATTACAAACAAACAACAAGGGGTCTATGCGGCGTGATCGCAAAAGACAACACTCTCCCTTTTTCCTTCCCCGAAAAATCGGACGAGGCGACCAAAGCGAGAGATCGTCGCCGATTGGCGATCTCGCAAATCGCCCGACCGACTAATTAACAAATATGAACCAGCAAAGCTCAACTGAGTTCCCGATTGGAAGAGTCCTCGCTTACTCAAAACGATATATAAGCCAGTTTTCTCTCGGAATCGGAAACTCAAAAAGAACCGCGCCGCGTGTCTGAAAAGAGCCGATTTCAGTGAGCAAAACAAGCATAACTTAACAAGTTACAAGTGCAAGTGCGAATAGTGCGTCGAGAATCCACCGAACACCGAAGCCGCACCAGGTTCCGAACTACCTAGTCAGCCGCACGGGCCGAAGGGAAAGGAAATTGCACCACCAGTAGCAGCAAGTAGTAAGTCCACCCACAAATTTTAATCGGGAGTTCCACTAGTTAAAAATCTAACTCGAGGATAATACTCAGAACCTACCAGTGACGCATAACCGCCTAAAAGCATCGCGAGAATATACTCTTTTGCTTCTCCACAATCAATTCCTCATTTGACCACCCTCGCCGGGAGGGCAGTTCGCGACTCAAGTCATGAATAGCAACCGGCCGAGGAGTCAGTTCCTCACTTGACCACCCTCGCCGGAAGGGCAGTTCGCGACTCTAGTCGTGAATAGCAACCGGCCGAGGAGTCAGTTCCTCATTTGACCACCCTCGCCGGGAGGGCAGTTCGCGACCCAAGTCGTGAATAGCAACCGGCCGAGGAGTCAATTCCTCGTTCGACCACCCTCGCCGGGAGGGCAGTTCGCAACTCTAGTCGTGAATAGCAACCGGCCGAGGAGTCAATTCCTCATTCGACCACCCTCGCCGGGAGGGCAGTTTGCGACTCTAGTCGTGAATAGCAACCGGCAGAGAGAGAGAGTTAACTCTTTCCCCCCTTTTCCTTTTTTTGACAACTCTTCTTTGATCAAGTTCTGATGTCAGCAGAATGAGAAATCAGTTCCGAATGTTAACCTCGTTCACATTTTACAATAAATAATAACTCGCTAAGAGAACCTCCCGTTTAAGTGGAACCCCGCCGTTCGCATTCCAACCGCCGGCACCGGCGGCACCGACAAAGTCAAAAATTGCGACGAACGGCAGCGCTCGCGCAAAACGAAGCGGAGCCGACCAGGCCCATTGACGCCACCTCCCCTCCGACATTAGGAGACGATTCCGGCAGCGACAATAGGATAGAAAACCCCATCGATATACATATAAATCAATTGCACGCGCACTCACACTCACCGACACCTTCGGAACACGCACACACAGATACACATACACACGACGATTCGTGGTGTGAAACTCTCTCTTATTCACCTGTAACCCCCAATCCTCCCGCAGAAAATCCCGCGGATTTGCAATCCGCTCCGACTCCTCCACCTCCTCTTCGCTCTCCTACCCCCGAACCATCTACATCCAGAGACGAACCCGTAGATGATGAATCCTCCGACTCGACACGATCCACCACCCCTCCGCTCGATCCTAGATTTCAACACTTTCTCCGATTAGCATCCGCCTATAAAAAAGCAAATCCGGAAAGAATCCCCTTTATAATCGACTCTCTGACGACAGATCCTTCCGAAATTTTCCGGGTAATAACCACCACTCTAGCTAGAAAACTCCTCCCAGTTAAATTTCCCTACATAGATGATATTCGCTTAGTTTCCGTTCACCATTTTTATACAATGTTCCCTCTAAGTTCCGCAAAAATCCAGGAAATAATAGAAATTGATTTGGAATGATCTCTACACCACGAATCGGCGTCTAAACATGCTATCGACACAATTACACCTGTAAAATCCCGCCGGAGGTTCCTCACACACACTTCGCGTCACGCATCCACACATATATATATATATATATATATATATATATCCTCCCTCTCTAGCCTCCGAGCGATGACCCTCCGTTTAAATGTAAAATTTAAATGTAAAAGGTTTACCATTAAGAATACCAGCCCATACGTTAACTTTTTGTGGATATTGCGTATGATTGTCTCTTTTCCAGTGAGGATTATCACCACTCCAGTACCTACAATTGTGTCTATTTACATTTCCAGTCAATTCAAATGTTGTCTCATCAGAGAAAACAATATTATTAAGTAATAGAGGATCGTCGACAATCATCTCCATCATAAGATCACAAAATTTGATGCGTCTATCAAAATCGTCTTCGGACAACTCTTGGCACAAATGGAGTTTGTATGAATGCCATTTATTCTATTTCAAAATTTTACTGACAGATGCATGACCGATTTCGTGTTCTCGTGCAACGCGATTGATGGAAATATGGGGATTTCCAACGAAAGTCTGTAAAACATCTAATGCCTTATCATTATTTGTTGTTGTTTTACGTCTACCAGATCTTGAGCGGCTTTTAACGCTACCAATGTCCGCAAAACGTTGAATAGTACGGATTACAGTACTTTCAGAGATTCTATTATTTTTATTCCGAAAATTTTCATTAAATAATCGCGTTATTGTTTTATACCCTCTTTGTTGATCTCCGCATCCTCGCATTATTAACCGTGTTATTCGATCTTTTTCAGAAAGCTGCGCCATTCTTAATTAGAGCAAAGAAGAATTAATCAGGTAAGTGATAAAAAATTGATCTAAATAATTAAGTAGAGAAAAATACTAATTATTAAGTGTTGGTCTAACTATTCATTTAGTTTAGTTCAACCAGCACTAGCAAAAAGCTCGTTGAGCAACTGAAAATCTAATAGATCAATTAATAATATTTACAAAAAATTTCTGGGCTATTGGAAACAAAATGAAGATGTTTGAGACAATCAATTGAAGCGCAATGACTTCTTGTGTTATAGAAAAAATTTTTGAGACTGTTTGTTTTCGTCCACGAGGTAACTGCTGCTCGCTAAGAAGAAGTCAGCACTGCATCAAAGATTAAAATCAGTAATCTATATTGTTTGCTCAAGAGCTCGTACATTGGTGCCTGCAAGAGTGAGAAAATAAAGATCGGCCCCGCCAACGCTTTCGGGCAGATTCTCGTTAACGTCTTCGGACATCACGCCTTTGAGCAACTTCTCGCGATCACCTTAGGACAGTTTTCCGCCCTAGTCTACTAGCATAACCGCTTGAAGCCGTACAACTTTGCTATTGGACATTTTTCCAAAATGCATTCTTACTAAAAATATTAGGGGAATCAGACACTTTTTAAATAATATATTTTCTTTAAACCAATTAATTGGTCTCATTATTCCGCGTATAAAAGTATGAAGGTTATGATTACTGAAAACTAAATAATATTTTACAAGATAGTTTACATTTTGTGTAAAAAAATTATTAACTTCAAACCGTTATAACTCAAAAAATACTTAATGAAAAACTGTTTTATTATAGTGTTTTGGAAAGCTCTCAAGATAAGCTATAAAAGTATGCATGAAAATGTAGGAGGTTCCATTTAAAAAAATAAGGTTGACCTTGAAATGACTTTAAGAGACATGGTCAAGATCAAAGTCAAGGTCATCATCTTACTCCTCGCTTGAAACCATACAACTTTGCTATTGGACATTTTCTCCAAAATGCATTTTAACTGAAGATATTAGAGGGGTCCGATACTTTTCGATGACCCTGTATATATATATAATGTGTACAAAGTTGTATAAATTTATTACATAGTATTTACAACAACTATTTTGAAATAAAAATAGTAATATTAATTACAAAAAAATTAGTTTGCAACAAGATGGTTCCTATATTCCAGGTTTTTCAAGAATTGAACGCAATTCGTTTTTTGATTGCTTTGCGGCTGTTTTTTCCAGGCCTTTTGCATGTAATTGTGTCGTTGAAAATTATCCATAAAGTCGGAACGACTTCTACTGCAACTGATTTTTCGGAATCCTGCGTAAATTCGACTGCAGACCAAAGAAACTGAAATAATACAATTTTATCTTTAATCGAAATAAATGAAAATATCGGAATTTGTGATTGCAGGATGTAAAACTACTTTATTATTGTATACTACCATGATCAAAAAATAACCGGAATTTTTATTTTAAACCTCGCGGGCTTATCGGTTTAGAATTCTGTTGTTTGTGTCACGTTGGCAGCACTGTTACGGACACCCATGCCAAGCTTCTGCTTATCAGCTGTTCATTTACCTTTATGACAGTGATTTCTTTACATCAAGGTTTTACGTCGCGGCGATTTTTACAATGGATTCAAAACTTGAACAACGTTCTTGCATTAAATTAAGTGTTCCGACACATTAAAAATGTTACAAAAGTGTTATGGTGACACGATACTCTATCGAAAACACAGGTGTACCAGTGGTATGAACGCTTTAAAAGTGGTTGTGAGGCTGTTGAGGACGATGCTCGTCCTGGGAGGCCATCGAC
>NW_018021394.1:0-1422 GCF_002006095.1 Pseudomyrmex gracilis | reverse complement strand
AAAACTTTGTTATCATTTGTTATATTATTATGTTGTTATGTTATATTATGCTTGTTATTTATATTAATTTATTGTTTTTATTTTATTATATTAAATTAAGAGATCTTTTTTCTGTGTAACTAGTAATTAATTATTAATACTTTGTTATTATTGTGTATGAATTAATGACAATTATAAACTTATTTTTGTGCGAAAACTTTACGCATTTTACTTGACTTTTGTTGATAGTAACAAATATACATATTTTCAGAAATGTTTTGCATCTGTTCTATATTAAATAATTTAGAAGAACAGAGTGAATTAAAGAACGTCGTTAATTCTTGAAACTTTCTCCCTATTACGAAGATTTCCAGTGTGTTTGTGTTCTGGAAAATACTTCTATACATAGTACAGACTTGTCTTTAATCATGACGTAATTTTCCTTATTTTCTGTGGTGATTTCATATTTTCCAATATCCACTTTTTTGTAGAATATGCAACTTTCTCTATCAATAATTTGAACTTTAAGTAGTTGATATAACATTGGATAAGTCTTAGTGTTCTATTTATTTATTTGCTCTTTTTCCTTTAGTCTGTTACAAAATTGTTGTAAGAAATGTTTTGTTGTTTTAAGTTTTTGTTTTATATTTTGTATAAGAAGTTTTCATATTTAAAACAACTGAATGTATCAAGTGGACCGTGCAGTAAGCAGTCTGCAAGTAAATGAATGAGGCCGTGCACGTTGTGATTGATGAACTCAGGACCATAAAAAATTGAATATTTTTTAACAAAATACTGAAGAAGTTGAAAAGCATAATCATTGTAAAGTGAATATAATGCAAGGCTACATAAAATGAGGATAGCGCATGATAATGTCATAAAATGTGTGTACATGTTTTTGTTTCTTATATTTTGTAAAACGATTGGTCCAATGTACAACAAAAATTGTCTCAGTTCAGTAGCTTTGAAATACTCTATGTCATATAAGCTTCTTGACAAGCGGCCAAAGTCTTTAGGTACATAATTCTTTAAAAAGAATTTTTGATCGTTAATGGTTTTTTTCTCATTGTCAATAAAGCAAATGTTTTTTGGCCCTTGTACTCAAAACATTATTAGTTTTTTTATTACACCAAGATATACCAGATGCATAGCATCAAGAGGTACTTGCGAAACTAATCCAATGTTAATATTTTTAAAAAGAGTTATACCTTGATGAAATTCATCATCTAATTTATTTTTAAAACTTGCATCGGTGCGTAAATTTACATTGGTATCTGGAAAAGCTAGTCGGTTATTAAAAGTACCACTTATAAAAGTACCACTTTGAGTACATTTAGTACAACTGTAAAATCCTGTGTGACTTTTCATGCATAAAACAAATTACTTAGCAGGAGTATCACTACGTAATTTACTGGCTTTTATTTTAACAATTTTATTGCATAT
>NW_018021393.1:46178-49586 GCF_002006095.1 Pseudomyrmex gracilis | reverse complement strand
TACAAAAGTAACGTACAAACTTTACTTGGTGCTACTTTGTGATATCACTTTTTTTGTAAAACGGGTTTTTAGAGAAAGAATGTTTTGTAGTATATAAATTTTGTAAAACAGGTTTTAGAGAGAAAGAAGTTTTTGGAGTATAAATAAAAAAAAATAATTTAATTTAAATACAATACGTGTTGTGCGTGTACTTGGCGCCTGGTTTTACCTTTTTTTGAAAAGGTAAGTTTTAGAAATAACACCAGTTTTAAAGAGTTTATATTTATAAATAACGGTAGGAACAGCGGAATCTAACATACAAAAATACATACGAGGTGTGTTCAAAAAGTAACGGAAATTTTTAAATTTCGCGGGTTTGGAGAGTCCGCTTGTAAAAATTTTTTTTTATTATGTTGGTACACATGCCCCTGAAGTACGATAAAATTTTCAGCAATATTCATTGCTTACTTTTCAAGTGGCAGCCGCTAAGGTTAGACGTGTTTTTCGAACTCGGAGATTTTTGTTTGTTAAAAAAAATGGATCAAAGAATTTGTATTAAATTTTGCGTAAAAAATGAAATAAAGTGTAATAAAGTGTGTGAAATGTTAACAAAGGCATATGGTGAGTCTGCTATGAGTAAAACAAGGATTTACAAGTGGTATAAGCGTTTCCAAGATGGCCGCGAAAACGTTGAAGATGACGAACGACCCGGACGCCCAAGCACATCAACAACCGATGAAAACGTGAAAAAAGTGAAAGAAATGGTTATGAACGATCACCGAATCACATTCAGAGAAGTCGCTGATGATGTTGGCATATCAATTGACTCATGCCATGAAATTTTCTCGGATGTTTTGGGTATGAAACGTGTGGCAGCAAAATTTGTTCCAAAATTGTTGAATTTCGAACAAAAACAGCGGCGAATGGAAGTTGCTCAGGAGTCACTAAATGAAGTCAAGAACGATGCAGAACTACTGAAACGTGTTATAACAGGTGACGAAACATGGGTTTACGGATATGATGTCAAAACTAAGGCTCAATCGTCTTAGTGGAGGCATTCTGGATCGCCAAGACCGAAAAAGGCTCGACAAGTGCGGTCGAATGTGAAGGTTATGCTCACTGTGTTCTTCGATTTTAATGGCATAGTGCATCATGAATTCTTGCCACAAGGTCAAACAATCAATAAGGAGTACTACCTACAAGTTCAACGCCGTTTGCGTGAAGTAATCCGAAAAAAACGCCCGGATTTGTGGAAAAACAATTCATGGCTTTTGCACCACAATAATGCACATGCTCACACTTCATTGCTTGTTCGTGAATTTTTGGCCAAAAACAAAACTGTAACGATGCCCCAGCCTCCATATTCGCCAGACATGGCTCCATGTGACTTTTTTCTATTTCCAAAAATAAAGAGAACATTAAAAGGCCGTCGTTTTACAAGCATAGATGACATTAAAAGCGAATCGCTGAAAGAGCTAAAAGCTATCATAAAGATCGAGTTTCAGAAGTGTTTCGAGGATTGGAAAAAGCGTTGGCACAAATGTATTGTATGCGAAGGGGACTACTTTGAAGGCGACAACATTAATGTAGATGAATAAATAAATATTTTTTTCATAAAACGAAAATTCCCGTTATTTTTTGAACACACCTCGTATGTATCAATGCAGATCAGAAAACAGAATAAGCAATAGTGATAAAATTTCCGACGAGTTGGAATTTTGTGTCTATTGCTTATCGCTATCACTATTCCTTTGCATTGTGCAAGAGGCTTAAGTACACAAAAATGTCTATAAAACACAAATATTGCGCAAAACGTAAACGTATGTAACGCAAAATATGTATGCAGAACTGTATTCACATGATAGGATAGGATATTTGTCAATGATGAAATCTTACTTCGAGAGACTCTGTTCGGTTATTACTGGCAGTACTGAAAAATCTATAGTATACGTGACATGAATCTATAAATTTTCAGTACTGCCAGTAAAAAACAAACGCAGCCTTCGTAATTGATATAATCTATTCCGGTGTGATGTGAGCACTCAGGTGTTCCGCGAACTTCATACTTATTAAGTCGAAAAATAAGCGTCAAAACGACGATTAGGTTGTCATACGCGCGAACGAGATTACTGATTACGTTGGATTATTTTCGGAGCAATGAATTCATCGGGCGATTCATTGTAAGTACGTATTCGCGTCATGTCGCGAGTTTTTCAGTAAGCTTAAGCAACAATTAAATTTCTGTTGCTATTTTGTTACGTATTACGGTATTTGTTAGTATGTCGTAAATTCTATCAAAAGATCACTCAAATTTCGTAGAGGTTATGTAGCGCATTATAAACATTCGCGTGATTGTTAATAGTACGTAGTACTTTTATTTAGCAACGTGTCTCTTTAGTCTCTTGTATTTATATATGTATTATAAATTTTTTAATATAGTTATACTATTTAATATAGTTATACCATTTTATTATTTTTTCCATACAGGTTGAGTTTTTTTATGACAAATGTGTGAATTGTTGACTTATTGAGGTTTAATTTTATTATATAAAATATGGTGAAGCTAGTTGTGCCAAGAGTACATTGGACAAGATTTGTACCTTTACAATGTGTGAGTATGATATAAATTTTCTATTGTATGACATCACATGCTTAGATATAATAAATAAGATTAGAATATGATAATATAAGACTTGCATTTTTAGTTGTCAGCAAAGCCAAAAGCTATACTCGATGATGAAACATTAAATTTGATTTGTAACAATGGCCTAAAATATATAGGCATCATCCTGGTATTGTTAAACCTAGAACACCAGTATTCTCGGCATGGGCATCAAAGAAAATAGAAAATATCTTGAAAGGTACGGACTACACAATTGTGTATATCATTAATATGTTCACAAACATTTATATAATAATATATTGTAAAGTTGTCATAGTATATTGTAACATTTGCCATAATATATGAAACATAACTTATGTACACCATTTTATAATATTACTTTTTAGAAAAAAAACTAACATAAGCTTGAAAGAATTGAAAGAAAGTGTAAAAAAAATATTTTGCCATTTTCATGTGTAAAAAAATTATTTCGCCATTTTCAAGTGTAAACAAATTATTTCGCCATTTGCCGTTGGAGCAATCACAACTGCCAAAAAAATTACAAAAAGTAGAAGAACGTTTGAATGCTAATCGTAATCAGAAAATGTCTATAGAAGACATAGATTTCGTACGGATAGAAGATCAAGGCAAATTTTGAAGACCAATGTATACAATTGGCAACCAATTAATTTTGATAAGCTCACTTACGTGTCTGCTTGATAGAGAAGTTCAAAATTATGCGGTTATACAGGGTGCGTCGCCAAAATCCGGACAAATTTCAATTTGATATTCCCTCCGTTCAGTACCATTGGCAGATGTCGCGATTG